>NC_056726.1:1894926383-1895226383 GCF_019279795.1 Protopterus annectens | reverse complement strand
TTCAATGCTTGCTAATGTACTGGCTGATATATTCAATCTCTCCCTGCATGGGCTACAATTCCCACTTGTTAAGGCGACCACTATTATTCTACTGCCAAAAAAGGGCAAAGCCAACTGCCTGAATGGCTACTGTCTGGTTGCATTGACTTCCATAGTGATGAAATCCTTTGAGAGAATCATTATGAGTCATATTCAGTCAGTTATACCTGATAACTGGATCCCCTGCTGTTTGCATACAGACTGAAAAGGTCGACAGAGGATACAGTCGGTACAACATTGCATACAGTTCTTACTCATTTGGAGAATAAGGACTGCTATGCTTGATTGCTGTTTATTGATTATAGTTTGGCCTTCAATAATTGATATTAACAAAGCTCATTAATAAGCTGTCCATATTGGGTGTGCCACCAACTCTTTGCAATTGGGTCTTGGATTTTTTAACAGGCAGATCACAGTCAGTCAGGCTGACATGTGACTTTTTCTGGTAAATTGTCAATTTTATATGTTGCTGGAGGATTTGCAGAATAAGAACTTCATTGTACTTTGTGACGCTGTCTCTAGTACGTATGACAATAAAATTGAATTGAATTGAATTTTCAGTCTTTTCAAAACAATCCGATTATATTCATTCTGTTCAGTTATTTATACCCTTTATGTACTTAATCACATTTTCATTCACCTCAACACTAGCCCAAATTCCATCAAGATCTATAAACTCTGCTCAAATTTGTCTTGTGTTTATTTCTTTCACTTTTTACAGCATCTGAATACATTATATTATCGCTTTCTGTTTTTGTTCTTATATGTGTTAAACTTCTTTCCTTACCTCTTTATGTTTGTTCTGCCATTATTACTTATCTCAGATTTTAAGTTTTTCATGATTTTTCTATTTTAACTCAAGTTGCATTTAAAATCTCTAATCATAACTATATGCATGTTTACTAGCACATATGCATTTATCAATTCAAATAATTCTACAGGTTCTTTCATACCTGTAGATGCATATACTATACTAATGCTCACCAGTTTACCCCTCTTTCTTATGACTACCACTAATACCCTACCTGCTTTCACAGTATTATGATTTAATACTGTCATGTGATCTTACTCAAATGACAGTGTTACTCCTGTACATCTTTCAATCCCAAAATTCCAAAAACATCTTCTTGTCCCATAACATTTTTCAAACTTCTCCTTTTTACCTTTTTCAAAAACATTTTATCCACTAAACACATTTTATCTGCTTCTGCCTTACAACATGAATGCTAAATTAATAATCTTTTAACATTGCTAATTATACTATTTCCATTAAGGGAAATAATCCTTAAGTAACCATTCCCCCTTTTCTTTCCTTTAAAGTTGTTTACTCTTTTCTGAATAGAATTTCTTACCTTCATTGTATTTTTCTTGTGCTTTCTCTTTCATTGCTCTTCTGCTTTTTACTCCCCCCCCACATTATGTTATTATTTTCCTACATCTTTCTCATTTCCTGTACTTTAATCATCATTTACCAAATTTTCCTCTCCTATTTCATCCCCACTTTCATTTTAATTTTCAGATATATTTTCAGGACTACTTTTAATTTTTGTCAGCTACATTTTGTCATACTATATCAATCATCTTTTTATTACAGTCACTTTTTCTTGTAGTTATAAAATAATGCTATACAGTTTTTAACAATATGCCCTTTTAGCCACATACTATGTGTATCTTCTTCTATTGTATTTCCCAATTAAATAGCAATCAGGCCAGGAAAAAAAAACATGATGTGTTTGTCTCCAATATTGAAATACACGTGTAAAATATTTTATTAAAAGCATTGGGTGTATGTTGAATATTGCCGTTTTACATTATCAAAGTAACAATACATTCAGCATTTCAGAAGATAATTGGTCTGCATTTTTGTTCCCTCCCTTTACACTTTTTCCATAGAAATTTTATAACCCTTTGCAAGTCTCTTCTTCATTTATACCTTTTTCCATCTACTCATTGAATATTTCCAGAAAAGAATATCCTTTTAATCATCTGACATTTCTTTATAAAACTGTATGTTTATCTACCTGACAGATTCCTCTTTACCTTCCTTTATAGAATCCTTTACCTATTTCCTCCTGATTCTTTTTTCCATTTCTTCTACTACCTCCTTTTTAATCTGTTTTACTTTCCATACCATCCTCTGTCAAATTTTTTCTCATAGGTATTCTGTCCATACCATTCAACTATATCCATCATTTTTTTTCTTGTTTAAGTTTTAAGTGCTCTTTTTCATCTTCCATCACATATATTTTTCTCTCATTGCATCTTAGTTTCTTACCTAAAATGGGGAAACTTGTTTTTTTTCTCTCCCTTTCAAATAATAAATTTTTCTAAATATCATACATTTTATTTTTTCTTTATTATATTCATATAATTTATTTTCTTATTCTTTAAGACTTTTCCCTGTCCTTATCATTACTATCCTTTCACAAATTCATTTTTGCTTATTATACATCATCTTTTACTTTTTCCATTGCTCTCTCTCCAATTTTAAGAATATATTTCTAAAAACGTTTCTTTAAACAGTGACCACCCCTTTGTTAAACTATCATAAAATGGCATCATTGTCATGTGATCTACCCACTATTGCCCTCTTTCTTTTTTAAGACATTCTGTTCTACACTTTTTCCTGTCAGTCTTTTTAATCCCTATCCATCTTTTATTATATTTTCATTCACTCCTGGTATTGTCCATACAGCCCTGTGACCTGGAAACTTTGTTTCTCTAAATCTTTTATTCCTTTCATGTCTGATGTAAATAAAATATACTCCTTCTCTGTTTTAAGCCCCCTTCTTATAAATACATTTCTCCCTTTACCTGTTCTCAACTTACCATCATTTATAACCGCTCTCAACATTTCTACATCTTGTCATATTTTCTGTTTCACTAACATCTCCCACCACCATAGTAAACATGTTTACTATCACATAATGGTTAATTTCCTAAAGCATTTCTTTAATTTCAGTTACATTTGTATATGCATACACTACTACTATTCTGCTCATTTTTATACCACAAACTAAAACTCTCTCTGCTACTACCACTGTTCTATTTAATATTATAATCTCTTCATTTTAAGTGATACTGCAATACCTGAACACATATCAATCCCTGTGGTCCACAACACTTTTCTTTTCCACATAATCTCAAATTCCGCACTTTACCTTTTCTCTGCACATCTTATGTCAAGTAAAAAAAAACTCTGCATCTGTTTTTTCATACCATTAAAGTACCATTATTTTCCAGCATCATTTTCATGATATTCACAATCAGTGATTAACCATTTCCCTTTTTTGCATTTTTATTCAGTTAATTGTTTGGTTTCCTGTTTCTTCTCCTAACCCTTATCCTAATAAAAGCTTCTGCCTTTTTTCTGAGAATTCATATCTTCTTCTTCTTTTTCCTCTGCTTCTAATACCCCAGCTTATTTACCATTTCTGTATGTGTTACTTTTTCATGTATTACTTTGTGGACTTCATCTAGGGCATTGGTTTCTATAGTTTTAATTTCAAAAAAGCCCAGAGCAATCCTTAAAAAACTATGAACAAAATCAAAGAACGCAATTGCTGTAATACCACAGTACTGAGTCACAGTAATAGTACTTTTAAGTTTAAGTACAAGAATCTACTAGCTGTTCAACTGGTCTTTTCTTCAAAAACACACATAATGAAAGTAGTTTTAAGTTTACATTACCAGAGTCTGATGACTGTTCTACTGCCATTTTCTTCAAAAGAACACAGAATAAGAGAACTGGTTTTGCAAAGCTAAGAGCTTTCATCCAAACATTTAATGAACTTCAGAGCTGTACAAAACAGTCACTTAGTTCTACTTATACTTTTACTTAATTACATAATCAGTCACATGATACCAAGTTAAAAAATCTTCCAGATCACAAATAAATCACATAAAAAGTTCACATATAGCTTTCTAGTTAAAAATACAATGAATGAAATATCAAAAAAGAAAAAAAGAAAAAAACTTTATAACCTTAGTAAGCATTTATATTTATGCTTTCATATAACCGATGACTTTTATTTGCATTTAGTAAAAGCTGCCAGTTAACTTCTTTGACCTCTGATCTGTTAACTACAGCACCAAAAAAAGTTTTTTGAAATTCAGTCAAAAACAAAAAAAAAAATGAGAACTTCTAAAATTCTGAAACAGATAAGGCATGTTTTGCTAAAGCATTTTTTATATTTTTGCTTCTGACAGCAAATATACATTCATAAGTATACTCTGACTGTTTTCTTTTAGTTTTACCTACATAGAAACTGCTGCATGATTCACATGTAGGTAAACATACTACCATACTGGAATTACATGTGTACCTTGCAGTAGCCCAAATCTGTTTATGTGAATGTCTTAAAATAATATTTGATCACTCATTTATAAAAGGACAGTATTTACAGTTGTTGCATTTAAATATGCAATTTTTACTGTTATACACTCCTTTTTCAACTTAACTTTTTTCAAATAATGCCTTACAATTAATTTTTTTTTCTTATATATATAAACTTTGGTTGTGTACGTATTACAGATTATTAACTAGTTATTTTTCTGATTCTGATAACATAGTGAGAGGGAATGCTCTAAAATATTCTTCCTTTTTCTTGATACCTGCCATTTTGTCAAAGTCTGCCAATAAAATAGGAACAAACCTTGTTTCTCTTAGACTTTTAACTTCTAAAATAATACTGCCCAAAGCAGTTTCACAATACCCTTTCTCAATAAATAATTTTTAAAGAATTTCACAATACCCTTACTTAGTAAATACATTTTAAAGAAAAGTTACTTCTTTTTCAAATTTTACAACTTGCTAGTCTTCTTAAATGGGCAAACCATCCTTTAAGTACATTTATTTTCATGAACTAAGGATGCTGGCTTTTTGCATTTAAATAGTTATTTAAAATGTTTTTTTTTTTGTTGTTGTTTTTGTATGTATACTACTACTACACTTTCTTTCTTCCACATTAATTCGTAACTCAACTTCCAAAAAGTTAACTGTTTTACCATGTTCACTTTTGATAAAAGTTAGAAAATGTATACTGTTGTTTAGGTCAGTAACAATTGTTTCCAGTTCTTCTTAACTTCCTTTCCATATGAGGCACAAATCATCTATATGATGCCTATAGAAAATAATTTTACTATATGAAGCATATGTACACATTACTGTCCTCCCTCCAGCTCATTACTACATTTGCAAAGGATGGTGCCATCCAGGTGAGTCTATATAAAATAAACGAAAGTTTATCTTACCAAACGCTGACATAATCGAAAATCCCGGAACTCGAAACTGCAATTGTGGGGGGCTGCACCCCCCCCACCCCGCTAAATATATAGTCCAACTCCAAGATCACACTACAGTGACGAAAGGGCAAATATTTCCATCTTCACCGTACCGCAATCTCACAATTGCTGGTTTCGGTTTCTGGGATTTTCGCTCATGTCATCGTTCGGTAAGATCAACTTTCATTTATCTAATATAGACCCCATCCAGGCACCTATTGTACACCTTGTTTTTGCTTGTAATATCTGTTATTAAATTTCAAAAAACATGTTCTCCAAAACTAATTCTGTTATTGAAAAAAGCAAGTTAATATAATTGTTTGTGTAATCAGTAAATTTGAATAAATAATTTCAGAAATAGTCAATACATGTCTCTTGTAAAATACTAGTGTAAAGTGAAACATCTAACATGAGCATGACATTCTCATCACCTGTAACAGTATATTGTTTTAACCAATCTAAAGGTGTCTAGGAATCCTTTAGAAAAAACTTTGAATACTGTACAATAGGGTTCAATGCTAAACCCAGAAAAACTTCAATAGCTTCTGGTGTACTGAAGTTTGCAGCCAAAATTGGCCTGAAGGTTAATGATTCCTTATCTGTAAGACCTTTGTGCACTTTAGGAATCCCAAACATTCTTGCCATCTTTGGGATTTCAACTTTCATGCATTCATGTAATGTAATATTTATTTGTCCCTGATGCACAATGTCCAGTAAGTGTAAATCAATTTTCCTAAAGTTTTCATTAATTACATTAACTGATATACTTTCATAACAATTTTCATCAATTAATATTTCTTCTATCTTTTTGTTTAGTCATTTATTTCCATCAATACTGTCCCTCAAGTTTATCTATCCTCATAACATGTAAGTTAACATTTCTTCTAAGTTCTACTAATGCTTATTTTTCTTCTTTATTCAGGTTATAAAACGTTTTGTAAAGAGGCATTAACAATTTCTCTAATTTCTTGTTCACATGTTCCTGAAAAAACTTGTATTGTATGATGCTGTGCAGGATTATAAGTACTTTTTTTCCTAAGAAAATGAACAGAAGGTTCATTAACCTGTTTCATATTAAACAATATAAAATGTAAGTCAAGCTTTCTAACATACAATTTAAGATCTTTCAAAATTGCTGTAATGTTCATTTTATTAGAAGGTATAAAAGTAACCCCTTCTTTATGTACAGAAATATGATACTCTTTTAAAGAAACGTTTTTTAGGTTTAACACAACTTACTAGGTTTTCTAGCCTCTCCCCTTTTCTCTTCCCTTGAAACACTTGATGAAAAGGTGATGCAAAAGCAGTAAATGCTATGAAATCAAAACTTGTACCTTTCATCTGGTCATTAGTACAGTCAACAGTCATTTCCCTGTTCGGCACTTCATTGTATGTACAATTATTTTCAGCACATTCAATGTTAACATCATTTGTTTCAGTTCCTAAAGAACTGATTTTAGTATTGTTAAAAGTCCCATTATGTAATACTTGTTTACCTAAGAGGTATGCTCTACCATTTGCATACATTTCTGTTTCCCTAGTTTCTTCTTTTTCTTATTAATAACTGTCACCGTGTGCCTTTCAGCTTTAGCTAATATACCGTTGTACATTTGCAAACCACTTTTAAAAAAATCTGTTACATTTTGTTTGTCAGCTTTTAAAATATAACCAAAAATATAATAAAAGCTGTCAGCACCCCACGAGGTAAATCCTCTGTAGCAAAAAAGTATATAAAGAAATAAAAAGAGAAAAATACCAACGGAGCGAAACACGGCTATAGGCTGAAATATCCAAACACAAACCAAGTCCAAGGTGATAAAAAATCCACAATTTATTGCAGAAACATGCAAAGGTGCTTACTTGTTTGTGTTTCTGCAGTAAATTGTGGATTTTTTATCACCTTGGACTTGGTTTGTGTTTGGATATTTCAGCCTATAACTTTTAAAATATGTTCTTTAAGTACTTCTAAGTTAGTCTTATAATCTGCAACCAACACTTTTATCATGTTAATTCCAGCTTCATAAAACTTGTCGTTTTGAACAATACCATTAGGAAATTTAAAAAAGGCATAGTCCCATAGGCACCTCTTTAATAAAAATACAATTCCCTAAATATTGAATCTCCAATTCTGTAGGTTTAACTTTAATAATGCCTTTTTTTGTAAATCAAAAATTAAATTTCTATGTTGAAAGATAGTAACATTAGATTCAGTGTTAACAGTACCTTGGTTTGTTGTCAGTCTGGATGTTACATTAACCAGAAACACTGTTACACACTGCCGACTTTATATCAAATTCAGCAGTTGCAGTACTTCTTACACTCAAATGGTTATTATTTCTGGAGGAAACAGCTTGCTTGTAGGTCTGAAAAGGATCTCCTTATGGAACACTTACATTTTCAATGTTATTCGTGGTAAGGGCATCTTTCATTTGCTGAACCAGGCCAGAAAGGTTATATTTTAAGTACAAGAACTCCTGTGGAATTGAGTAAGTAGTAAGATTCAAACTGGCATCTTTTCCATCATGAAAGAAACCAGTTTGATCACTACAGCATGTGTTAGCCATAGCACTACAAACAGCCAAGAAACTTCAAAAAAGTGAAAGCATAAATATAAAATGCTTATTAAAGATACAAAGGATATAAAGTTTCTTTTTCTTTTTTCTTTTTTTTTATATTTCATTCATTGTATTTTTAACAAAAAACTGAATGTAAACTTTTTATGTGTATGTAGAACTAAGTGATTGTTTTGTACGGCTATGAAGAAGTCCATTAAATGTTTGGATGAAAGCGCTTAGCTTTCCAAAACTGGTTGTTCCAATGTATGTTCTTTGAAGAAAGAGCAGTTGAACACTATCAGACCCTGGTATTTAAACTTAAAAGTACTTGTATTGTGTGTACTCTTTAAGAAAAGACCAGTTGACCAGCTATTAGATGCTGGTGCTAAACTTAAAAGTACTATCACTGTGACTCAGCACTGTAGTTTTACAGAAATTGCTTTCTTTGATTTTGTTCATAGTTTTTTAAGCATTGTTCTGGGCTTTTGTGAAGTTTCTTGGTTGTTTGTAGTGCTGTGGATAATACAGGCTACAGTGATCAAACTGGTTTCTTTAATGATAGTAATGATGCCAGTTTGAATCTTACTGCTTACTCAATTCCACAGGAGTTCCGGGACTTAACACATAACCTTTCTGGCCTGGTTCAGCAAATGAAAGTTGCGCTTACCATGAATAACACTGAAAATGTAAATGTTCCAGAAGGAGTTCCTTCTCAAATCTACAAGCAAGCTGTTACAGAAGAACTTTGAGTGGAAAAAGTACTGCAGCTGCTGAATTTGATATAAAGTCTGCGGTTTGTAACAGTGTTAATCCTTTTCAGGTTAATGTAACATCCAAACTGACAACAAACCAAGGTACTGTTAACATTGAACCTAATGTTACTATGATTCAGTGTAGAAATTTAATTTTTAATTTAGAAAAATACATTATTAAAGCTAAATCTATGATTCAGTATAGAAAAAGACATGATTAAAGCTAAATCTATAGAACTGGAGATTCAATATTTCAAGCATTGTATTTCTACCAAATAGGTGACTATGGGACTACACCTTTTTAAATTTTCTAATGGTATTGTTCAAAATAAGTTTCAGCAAAAGCTCAAATCAGCCCTGGGAAATCTCATCTTTTTTATAAAAGCTTTCATTTACAATTAATCACTAGATGAATGTCATTGAATTATTTTAACAATTTTCCCTTACTTTGTGACTATCATAGGTAGGTACTAGGCTATCTGCCCGAGGGCATTTGTAAGCCTAGCCAGACTGTGTCAGCTTTTGCCATCCCATTGATTAATTAACTGAGCCTCTGTCAAGAAGAGCCAATGAAGTGATCCCAGGGGGTATATTTTCTGTTACCCATCCACTCGTCAAGGTTTCTCTTGAAGAGTGTTAGTGAGGGGCTCTGCCTAATGTAGTTAGGAATTTTGTTTCAAAGCATGGGAGAGTCTCTGTGACAGGAATCTATCCCTCCATCATGTTCTATTTATTGTTGTGGTGAGGTTTAGCTCACTAGAGCGAATGGCTTGCAGTGACTTGGATTTTTTTAGGTGGAGCATGTCCATCAATTCTGAGGTGGACATGGCTTTTTATGTCGGGCAGAGATCACCTCTGAGTAAGCAATATGCCACTGAGTACAGCTAGAGTTTTTCCAGTCAGGCTGCATAGGACATATGTTTGAGGCCAGTAATCTTCTTGGTGAGGTACTTTTGTGGTCTTTCCAGCTGTTGGAAGTGTTTTGTGAGGTACATCCCAAATGGGGCATTGTACTCTAAGATGGGTCTGATGAGTGACGAGTAGAGGGGCACTATAACCTCTTTATTTCTGAATGCAAACCCTTTAGTAATTAGATGGACTACGTAGAAGGATTTACTAACTACTTTGGCAATATGATTGTCAAAGGAGAGATTACTATCTACCTGGGTCCCCAGATCTCTTATTACCTCTTCTGTATTAAGGTGGCTGCCACCTTTGTGGTAATTCATAGGTGCTTTGTTTTTCCCAAACGGGATGACTATGCATTTTTTGGCATTTAGCTTGAGACCATGACTTTGACACCAGGTGTCTGTCTCAGTAAGGCCCTTTTGGAGAATATCCGTGTCAATCGGAGGGTCAATTATGGCTCTCCATTTGCAGTCATTGGCGAACTTGGTTAGCCATAGTCCTCCTGTGTTTGCTTGTTCTTCTGAGAAGTATATGCCGAACATTAGGGGGTCCCATGACTGAGCCTTGTGGGACACCACTTGTGACTGGTTTAGAGTCGGACCTGGAGCCCACTATTCTTACCATGTGAGTTCTGTCTGTAAGCCACTTGGTAGCCCATCTCGTGAAGTAGGGGTTTGTGTTCAGGTTGGTGAGTTTTTCTATAATTCCCGAGTGGGGAATGGTGTCAAAAGCCTTGGCGAGGTCAAGGTAGGCTGTATGAACTACCTTCCCCTCATCTATGGCCTTGGTGACTGTCTCGAAGAAGTCAACCAGGTTTAGTAGGCATGATCTGCCCTTAACAAAGCCGAACTGGGTCGGGTCAAGTGTTTGGAGGTTCCTAATGTCTTTGTTAATGAGTTCCATGATGATGCGCTCCATAGCCTTGCAGACCAGGCTAGTCAGGCATATGGGGTGATAGTTACCAGGGTTAGTTGTGGCCCCTCCTTTGTGAAGCAGAATAACCATTGCTGTGTACCATTCTATGGACATGTAGCTTGTGGAGAGGCTGAGGTTGAACAGTGTGTTTAGGTGGCAGGTTAGTTCGTTCTGTAGTTTGTGCAAGACGCAGCCTGGGACACCATCTGGCCCCATTGACGCTGTGCTTTTGGCTTTTGAAAGGGCTGTTTTCACCTCTGCGTCTGTGATTTCTGGGACAATACACTTTTCCGGTATTGTTGTGGGCCCTTTTGGGGGTGGGGGGGTGAAGTTTGCACTGAATCTATCTGCCAGGATGTTGGCAATATCAGTAGGTTCAGTATATTTTGTGCTATTTTGCACTATCTCAGAGAATATCTGTGAGTTGCCACTTAGATTCTTGACATAGCTAAAGAAGGCTTTGTGGTTATCTTTCGAATCCTTGGCTATTTTTCTTTCAAAGTTAGCCTTGGATGATTTTATGAGGGACCTTAGTTTCTTACTGATACTGATCAGGGATGTCTTTCCTTCTTGGGATTTGCTTTTTTTCTGAACTAGTTTCCTCCTTTTATTGTATAGCCTGTTTACGGTAGGGGTCCACCAGACTGGTTTCCTTCTCTTAGAGGAGTGAGTCTTGGTTTTGCTAGGGATGGCACAATCCATGCATCCTTGTAGGTGCTCATAGAGTGCATTTGTAAAGGTTCCTGCATCTTGGACACTGTTATCCTTTAGCGTGGGGGCTGTGAAACTTACCACCTCTGTCTTAAGTAAGGTGAAATTTGCTATAGAAAAGTTTTTCACTGTGGTTTCCTTTGTTGGGGGTGGTGGTGTGGACACTGTGAGGAGGACATTGTGAGGTGAGCACAGCTGCAATGAGCTCCATTCAGCTTCCAACTTGGAGAGCTTTAATCAAGTCGGCCACACTGTACCCTACTAATTATATAAGATCCTTATTCCCTCTGTATGCAAACAGGTGAGCTTCAGAGTCTAAGGTTAAAATTATTCCAAAACAAAACTTTAGTTCAGTCCCAATTCCCTTAGCTCTACTCATCCTTAAAGAGCTTGCTAGCAACATTTGTTTTCTGTGAGATTAAAAGCTCTGACATAGCGTATTGTCTTACTTACATTTCCTGGCTCCTGATTCTTTTTTTATTTTATTTTTTACTCCCTCCTGCTGAGGCTTGCTCTGTAACCAGTTCTAACTACCCAATCTCACATTGATAATTTGCTACCCTCCCTTCCTCGTGCCATTCTCATAAAAGTCTATATCAATACCCACTCCTCTGGGAGCCATCTTTAAAATGTAGTATAGTCCCACCCTGCAGGAGCTTCCCTTAGTCTGCTGTCTTTGCTCACTGTAAGTGTTTTTATTTCCTTTTATATGCATATGCCTTTTTAGCATTGTCTGTATGCTTTCATAATTTATAGGGATTTGTATGCTGTTCTATATTAGTGCTACATTTATTATTGCTATTTAGAGTGTATAGTCTAACAAAACTGTGATGCTTTTTTTTTTTACTGCTGACTGTATATGTAGAGGTTGGTGATTATTCCAGTGTGTATATGCATACTTACATATCTAAACTTACCTAGGAAGCTGGAGTGGCTTCATAGACATTTCCTTTATTGATATCTGCTTCACAGTATTCTGCATTTAGTATTAGTAAGCAAAAACATACAGATGCAGTTTATTTTGTACACAAACAGCAGAAATACAGCATGTATTACAAACTCTAGCCAATATCTTACCTAACTACAGTTCTAATCGGTACTAGTTAGCAGGCACATACCTGCTATTAGTAATGAGAAACATGTTGTTGCGTCTTTCGGCTTTTCCCGGTTAGGGGTCACCACAGCGGAACTCCAGTCCGCTAATGATTGGTAGTTGATTTTTACATGCTGAGTTACCAGCCCTGATGCACAACCTTCAATGAAGGTATGCCCATTCACGCATGTCTCCACGCAGAAGACGCTCTAGCTGAGAATTGAACCGGACAGCGACTTATTGTGAGGCGACAACGCTACCGCAGCACCACCACCGCGGGTCCAGTAATACAGTTTGTTTATTTGGTATCTGGTATTTGAAAAGCAGAAACAGTGTTTGTTACCTAACTTCAGTCTCGATTGGTATTAGTTAGCAGAACCATACCTGCTATTAGTAAGGAGAAACGTACAGTTTGTTTATTTGGTATCTGAAAAGCAGAAACAGTGTTTATTGCAAACTCTAACCTGCATCTCACCTAACTATAGTTCTAACTGGTTTTGTAAGCAGAAATATACTTGGTATTTGTAAGCAGAAACATACAGTTGTTTGTTAATTTGGTAGTTGAAAAACAGAAAGACAGCATTTGTTATACATTCTAACTGGTATCTTATCTGACTATGGTGCTACATTAACCTATTAGACTTAGTACGTTGTTAAATTTGTCTATTATGATCTGCCTAGACACAGTTTCCTATTCTTTGTGATTCTTTACTCTACCCTGGACATTTTTTTATGTCCCCACTCTTTGTCTCCTGATAATCCTTCCATCACTCTCTGACTAATATCCTCTACTCTGTCCCAGTTTGTCTCCATTTCCCCGAAAACTGTACTCTTCACCTTCTGCTCACACTCTTGTCTATTTTTTTCTCTTTGCAGTTTGCTCGAGCCATCAACAAGCCTCAGGATCGCGCCCCCACCTCACCCCACACACACACACCAGTTCTGAGGCAACGTTTCGGCAAAAGCTCAAATCAACCCTGGTGAATCTCATCTTTTATAGACATGCCTTCCTTTACAAGTAATCATTAGGTGAATATTATTGAATTGTTTTTACCAGTTTTGTCTTACTTTGTGACTATCATTGTGAGGTGAGCTCTACTCATCCTTAAAGAGCTTGCTAGCAACATTTGCTAATAGACAAACAGCTACTGATTTTTTTGGGCCTTCTCGCACTTCGGGTGTAGCCCCGCCACACAAACCATAATTAATCCCTCCCCTCTCCCACACTACACTTGCAAACTATTACTTTTCCTTCCATTACCCACATTACTTCTACACCCCCCCCACTCAAACATCACCTAAACAACTCACTGTTGTATACTTACCTGCAAAATAAACCTACTGCTTACTCCCCAATCACCAATTTCAGTACTCTAGCAGTCAGTACTCTTACCCATCATGCCTTTCTCTACTACCATTTTGTTGCACTACCTCCATTACTCTTCTTCACACTCTCACCTCACTTAATATCATTATCTGCTATTCTCAAAGTTCCTACAATGCCTCATACTAGGGATACCTCATCATTATCATTCATTTCCTAATAAACTTCTATCATTTCTACTGAAACTCCTCTTCCTAAAATCAAAATTCCCTCCACCTACACCACATTCCCTAAAAATAAAACAAAATATTTTATCTTTAACTTATACAAACATAATTGCCACTTCTACCCTAATGTTCTTCTACTTGGAGGAGATATTCATCCCAATGCCCCATCAACACAACTCCATCTATAATAGTCCCACTAACCTATACGCCTCTGCCCCCCCCCCAAACAAACAAATCTCCTTTTACTCAATAAACACTAGAAGTATATTAAACAAAGTTAGTGAACTTCATGCGTGGATCTCAAGCCACACTCCTGATGTCATAACCCTAACAGAAACTTGGCTAAAACCCCAACACCATGACAAAGACTTTCTCCCTCCTGACTGTAGTACACTGCGCCTTGACTGCCAAAAGAAAAAGGGTGGTGGAGTTGCCATTGTTTATTCTAACCACCTTACTCTGACAACGCCTAATAAAACTATCCCTTCCTTTTCTCCTGCTGAAATACTGACAGCCAGCCTTGTACTTAACACCCATACCACCATCATAGCAGTAGCAATCTACATTCCCCCGGGGGGGGTAACTTACCCCTGCTGGAAGACATACTCTCATACTTCTCAACATATTCCTAATGAAACCATTATTCTTGGTGATGTCAGTATTAATTGGTTAACTCTCTGTACCCCAAATTCTTCCTTACACATTAACTTGTATGGCTTTACTCAACTTATCACCGATGTCGCCCATACTAGCAACTCTCATACACACAGCACCCTTATTGACTGGATTCTAGTCTGTCATCCCTCTAAATATCACAATGCTCTCATCAAATTCTTTTCCCTTCAAACCTGTACCCACTAGCTACATCAAATCCCTACTCTCTAAACTCAAACCTTGCTCAGCTTCTACCGACAACATTCCTTCCCTTTTCCTTCAGTTAGCTGCTGACACTCTTGCTTTCCCTGTATCTATCTTAATCAACCGCTCCATTTCAGAGTCCAAAGTCCCTTCCATATGGAAACAATTCTTCACTCTACCAATAGATAAAGGAGGTGACTCTTCAGACGTCACCAATTTTAGACCAATTTCCATCCTCTCTCCTCTGTCTAAAGTTCTAGAAAAATGGATGCATAAACAAGTTATGCACTACCTGCTGTCTGAAAATCTGCTCACACTTACTCAACATGGCTTTAGATCAATGCATAGTACTACTACTGCCCTGCTATCATTCCTTAATACTATATCCCTTGCCAGAGATAAGAACAAACATGTCTCCTGCTATTCTTAGATCTGTCTAAAGCTTTCAACACTGTCTCTCATCCTCTCCTTCTGCACAAACTAATCAACCTTAACTTCTCCCCTGCGACTGTTGCATGGTTTTCCAGCAACCTTACTGATAGATTTCAAACAATGAAGTGGCAATCTGCACTCTCCCCTCCTCTCCCAGTTAAAATGGGTGTCTCTCAGGGTTCCATCCTTGGTCCGCTACTTTTCAACATCTTCACTAATCTTCTTTATTCCTCCTGTCGTCAGTCATCACTGGTCCAATATACTGATCACTCCACTGTCATCACTATTGCTGTCTCTCCCTTCGAACTCATCTCTACAACACAGACTTCCTTTAACTCAGTAGAAAACTGTCTCTCTGATAACCAGCTTATCCTTCACCCCCCAAAAAAACTAAGCTACTGCTTTTTCTTCCTAAAAACTACAGCCACATTAAATCCACTTTCACAATCCTGTCCCTCAATAACACACACACATTGAGGTGGAAACTATCACTAAACTCCTAGTTGTCATCATTGACAACCAAATTAAATTTTATCTACATGTTAACTGTATCAAGAAAACTCATCAGAAACTAGGGCTCCTCTACCGCAACAAAACGTTTCTCACCAGTGAAGCTAGAATAACTCTCTTTCTTATGCCTACCTCCTACCCAGTCTATTATATGGCTCTCAAATTCTTACTTGCCTCAACTCCACATTCCTTGTCAAACTTGAATCTACCTACAACAACAAATTTGCAGCCCATCAAACTTACAAGTCACATCACTGTTTCTCACTCAAACACCTTAACTGGCTAGAACTACCTTATCAGCTTCGTGTCCCTCAACTCCAGATCATCCACTCTATCCTTTATCCGTCTTCTTACTGTCCTACCATATTATCTGTCCTCTCCCACTATTCACCTGCTAGATCCCTCCGGAGCTCTAACCTAGATCTGCTACAAATCCACAAACCTAAAACTAAGAAAGGATGTATTCTCTATAGGTATAATCCTTCCAAGGCCTGGAACAAACTCCCACTAGAGGTCAGGTCACTCAAGCAACTTAGTCAATTCAAGCTAGCCACTAAAGAATACATGTTAAGCCAATGGACCTGCCTCTGTACCCACCCCCCTTAAACAGCTTATCAACCTATGGCACACCTCTATCTGCTCCCAACTTATGTAACTTTCTTTAACTTTATAGACCTTGTCTCACATTAACTTCTCTATCCTAGGCACATTACATACATTCTTATCTTCATAATGTAAGTTTTTACATCTGGTGACAAAACTATTGTTAGTCCTTCTGAATGATGTAGGATTCTAAATCTGACAGACATAACGATTAGTTTACTGTAGTAAATCCTTGTTTTTCATGTATATGTTGCTTTGAATATTTTCTGTAAACCAATTGATGATTGTTTACTTATTTTTGTAAATGATAATCTGTAGAACATGTGGAGCTTTTCTCCCCAGGCCTCCACTGAAAAAAGGGCTACTTAGCTCAGTTGGACAAGCCTGGTCAACAAATGTAAAATAAATAAATAGATAAAAAAGAAAAGCTATTGTAAGTTAATTGAAGTATTTAATGAAGTTGGAATTAACATGTTAAAAGTGTTGGTTGTAGATTATATGACTAATTTAGAAGTACTTAATCAACATATTTTAAAAGCTGACAAAAAAGATAAAATGTAACATTTTTAAAAAGCTGTTTGCAACTGTACAATGGTATATTAACTAAAGTATATTAGCTAAAGTTGAAAGGTACAAAGTGACACGTATTTATAAAAAAAGAAGCTTACTAGGGACACCGAAATGCATGCAAATTGTAGAACATATCCAATGGGTAAACAAGTATTACATAATAGGACTTTTGACAGTAACAAAATCAGTCCATTAAGAACCAAAACAAATGACTTTAACATTGACTGTTCTGAAAATAAGTGTACATTCAATGAAGTGCTGAACAAGGTAAAGACTTTTGACTGTATTAACGACCCTATGGAAGGTACAAGTTTTGATTTCACAGCATTTACTGCTTCTGTATCATCAAGTTTCTCAAGGGAAGAGAAAAGTGAAAGGGAGGGGGAGTGACAAGAAAACCTAGTAAGTAGTTATGGTGTGTTAAACCTAAGTAACTTTTCTTTAAATGAGTACATTATTAGTGTACTTAAAAAAGGATTTTCTTTTATGCCATCTAATAGAACGAACATTACAGCAATATTGAATGATCTTAAATTGAGTATTAGGATGCTTAACTTGCATTTTATGTTACATAATGTGAAACAGCTAAATGAACATTCTTTTAATTGTCTTAGGAAAAGTACTTATAATCCTGCACAGCATCATACACTACAAGTTTTTTTCAGAAACATGTGAACAAGAAATTAGAGAAATTGTTGATGCCCCGTTACAAAAAAAGTTTTATAACCTGAGTTAAGAAGAAAGATAAGCATTAGTAGACCTTAGAAGAAATGTTAATTTACTTGCTATGATGGTGGATAATGATTGCGGTACAGTATTAATGCATGTAAATGACTATAACAAAAAGATAGAAGAAATATTAAATCATGAAAAATGTAGTGAAAGTGTATTAATTAATGTAATTAATGAAAATTTTAGGAAAATTGATTGACAATTATTGGACCTTGTGCATCCAGGACAATTAAATATTACGTTATAAGAATAGATGAAAGCTGAATTCCCAAAGTTGGCAAGAATGTTTAGTATTCCTAAACTGCAGAAAGGTCTTACAGATAAGGAATCATTAACCTTCAGGCCAATTATAGCTGCTGCCTTCCGTAAATCAGAAGGTTTTGCAGTCTTTACTTTTTATTTATTATTTTTTTTGGATTCAGTATTGAACTCTAATAAATATTACCAGGAAAAACAAGGTGTAGCAGTAGGTGCCAGGATGGCACCATCCTTCACCAATCTAGTAATAAGCTAGTGGGAGGTTGCAGTAATATGTGCACATGCTTCGTACAGTAAAATTGTTTTCTATGGGCATTATATAGCTGATTTGTTGGGTTCCTGTTGAATTATCAACATCTTAGGTTGTTGAATGCTTAAACATCGACACCTAAGCGTCAAAAGCGTATAATAGCGAATGGCCACATAATCAAATTCTTTCCCCGGGAAAGAATTCGCATGTCCATTTTTGGGGATTTGCCCTTTCCCCAATGTAGATCTATCTCGGAGTTGGTGTATTTAGTTGGGTGGGTGTGGGGGGCCTAGCTCCCCATTATGTTTGGGTGTGTTTGTTTACTTTGTTTATGGACGGCCATGCAAACTCTTTCCCGAGGAAAGAATTGGATTATGTGGCTGTTCGCTATTGAAAGCTTTTAATGCTTAGGTGTTGATGTTTTAGGATTTGACAACCTAAGCTGTCGATGTTATGATATAGATGTAATTTGTTCCTTATATGGAAAGGAAGTGAGGAAGATCGAGAAAAATTTGTTACTGACCTAAACAGGATTACAAATATTCTAACTTGCATCAAAAGTGAACATGGTAAAACAGTTAACTTTTTATAAGTTGAGTTCCAAATGAATATGTAAGCTAGAAAGTTTAGTAGTAGTATGTATAGGAAAAAAACAATGTCTTGATAACTGTGGGTGGCACAGTGGTGCAGCGGTTAATGCTGTCACCTCACAGCAAGAGGTTCTCAGGTTCGATTCTTGGCTGGGGTGCCTTCTGTGTGGAGTTTGTATGTTCTCCCTATGTTTGCATGGGTTTCCTCCCACATTCTAATGACATGCTTCTGGAGCATTTCTCCCCGGGCCTCCACTGAAAACAGGATCTGTGGAACCTAGTCGGACTTTCCCAGTCAACAAATGTTAAAAAAATAAATATTTAAATGCAAAAAGCCAACATCCATACTTTGTGAAAAGAAATGCACTTAAAGGACAGTTTGCCCATGTAAGTAGACTAGTAAGTTGCAAAATGAAATCTGAAAAATAAGTAACTTTTCTTAAAAATTATTTATTGAGAAAGGGCATTATGAAATTGTTTTGGATGGTATTATTTTAGAAGTTAAAATTCTACGAAAAATAAAATTTGATCCTATTTTATTATTAGGCTTTGATAAAATGGCAGGTATCAAGAATAAAGGAGAACATTTTAGAGCATTCCCTCTCCCTGTGTAATTAGAACTACAAAAACTTAGTTTACGACAACTGGAAAATAATATTGGGAAATAAGGAACTTTTATCTGTAATAGGTGTACAACCAAATAAGTGTAATTTTTAAGGCATGATTTCAGAAAAGTTATGTTGAAAAAGGAGTGTATAACAGTAAAAATGGCGTGTTTAAATTTAACAACTATAAATCCTTTAATTTTATAAATGAGTGCTCAGATATTATTTTAAGACACTCAACGGATATGGGCTACTGGAAGGTATACATGTAATCCCAGTATGACTTAGTTACATGCTATGCAGCAGTTTCTGTACAGGTAAAACTACAAGAAAACTGTCAAATAGTATTTATGAACATATACTTGCTGTCAGAAACAAAGACATAACAAATGCTTTAGCAAAACATGCTTATCTTGTTCAAAATTTAGGAAGTTCTCATTCTTTGTATTGGGCCATGTAGTATAAATAAACTTTTTTTTTCTGGTGATGTAAATAACAGTTTAGAAGTCAAGGAAGTTATTTGACACCTTTTACTAAATGCAAATAAAAGTCCTGGGATAAATGAAGGCAAATATGAAATGATTTTTAAAGATATAAAGGATATAAAGTTTTTTTTTTTTTGATATATATTTTTAACTAGGAAGCTGTATGTAAACTTTTTATATGAATATTTTTTTAAATCTGGAAGATTTTTAAACTTGATATCATGTGACTGATTATATAATTAAGTAAAAGTATAAACTGAACAAAGTGACTGTTTTGTATAGCTCTGTAGAAGTTCATTAAAAATTTGCTTGAAGTACTTATCTTTGCAAAACTGGTTCTCTTATTGTGTGTTCTTTTGAAGAAAAAGGCAGTTGACCAGCTGTCAGACTCTGGTATTTAAACATAAAAGTACTTTTATTGTGTGCAGTTTTGAAGAAAGGGCCAGTTGAAGAGCTATTAGACTCTGGTACTTAAACCTATAAGTACCATTACTGTGACTAAGTATTGTGGTATTACAGCAATTGCTCTCTTTGATTTTGTTCATGCTATATTTTTATCTTGTCCTTCCTCACCCTCACACGGATGCACCTCCCCCTTCCTTTCATTATTAACTTCCACACATTCTTGCATAAAAACTTGTTCTTACACCTCATTTTCCTCACTTTGTCGGTCTTCATTAATTTCTGCACAAACTAAACATGCTTCTCACTTCCACATTTCCTGCAGTATGGTTTACATTTTTTTTTCTAGAATAAACTTCCCGCATTGCCCAGATCTTTTTTGTACAACCATGGGTTAAATGTGATTGATCTGCATAAAAAACATGGTTATGTCCGCCTGCATTACTTAACATTCATTGTTTTCCATTTTTTACTATAACATCATGCACATGTTGTAACTTATTTTCTGTTTTTAAATGTACATAAACTTCCCATCTCCCAGTCCATAGTTTTCTGTCATTCACAACTTTAATAGTATGCACATCCTGACATAAGCTTAAAAATACTTTTAATGTATTCTCTTCTATCTTAGTTGTTCTAAATTGCAACAATGTTTTTACCAATATATTTAAATTTTGATAAACAGTCTAGCAAGGGTGGGTTGGGAGGATGACCTAATGGCTAAGATGTTTGCCTTACAAACACAAGGTGCAGCGTTTGAGTCTCACAAGAGATAATTGGCTAGGCTTGCAAGGGCAGTTAGCTTAGTACTAACCTATGAACCTATTTCCAAGGAGATATGTTACTTCTCCTTTAACATTCTTTTACAAAGTTTTCTACTAATGCAAATGTCTCAAAAGTTGTTTCACAGAAAATTCAGATCCCATATATATCCTTCTCTACCTCATCTTCACTCACAGCCTCCATCTTAGAGTTAGTGATTATTGGTAAAAGCCTTCTGCTGCCACCTAGTGATCACCTCACAACAAGCAGGGAAGTTTACCAGTATCACACTCAAGTTTCTTCTAATCAATATAAATACCATCTCATATCCTCTTGGAAAAGAAGACCCTAGTCTTGTGTGATTAAGCCAGTCAACCAAGGATGGATAAATAAATCAGTCAGTCAATAAACAATCTCCTGTTCCCTTCCCAGACTGTATAAGCAGAAATTCAAATGGAGAATTATCTGGCCAAATCAGCTTCCCCATCATGGGATGCATGGTGAATATCATGCTATGGTTAAATGCAAAGAAATAGATGCTTTTTTCCTTTAATTGACAGAAGTGTCTCTTTGAAAATTGCCTACTGAATTCACCCAGATCACAAACCAATAAGGATAAAGCAGATTTTCTTAACTCCAAAGTACATAATCTCAGAGCTACTATATTTAGACAAGTTGGGGTATACAATTTTGTTGGGTTTTTTAAGTCAATTTTTTGAATTATTGACTTAATACTTTTGCTGTGTGTCTGTTGCAGTGTTGATTGGTCATTCTTTAATTCCAGATCTACTTTAAATTCTGTCTTTCAGATTCTGACAGTACCATTTGTTGTTGAGCAAGAAAATTCACCAACAGTCAGTTCTGACTGCAGAATATTTAAATGTCTGTGCACATATCTGAGAATTGCAGAGAAATCAAGGCGAACTGAAGCAGCGTAAAAAATAAAATAGTTTAATATATGTAAGCGCTTTCGGAAACAGAGCTTTTCCTTCATCAGACATACAAAAAGCGTGTTGGAATACTTTTATACCAATAAACTACGTGTCAATCAATCAATTAATACATGACGTATTCCACTTTAAAGTAGTAGGATAAGTTAAATAAAAACATTCCAAATATCAAAAATACTATTAATAGTACAGTTAAAAACACTATTACTACTAAGTTAAAGGCAACTTGCAACAAACCCTATACCTAAAAATTCTTGAAAAATAAATAAGTTTATCAGAAAAGCACAAATATGTATTTCATTACAAAAACAATGGTGTAATGAAACCACTACTACCTACAACATTCAGGTAGTAGCATCAAACCAAATGCTTATCTTTTTAAAGCTAAAAGCTTAAGAAAACATTTGATTGAAACTGTTTCATTGAGACCTGGGGGCGAATAGGCTGCAGTGGTAATTTGCCATCGCAATTCCTCAATTTCGAGTTTAATTTGCCATGGACCTCCTCTCTCGTCACCCCCCATTTGTTTTAATATGGTGATCTTGAAAGTATGGTTAGAAAATTCATTAATGTGCCTAGCTAGAGAGTTAGTCATATCACCTCTACCAATAGCATACTGATGTTCGTATACTGGATCCTACCCAGTTCGGCTTTGTTAAGGGCAGATCCTGCCTCTTAAACCTGTTTGATTTCTTTGAAACAGTCACCAAGGCCATTGATGAGGGGAAGGTGGTCCACACAGCCTACCTGGACCTCGCAAAAGCCTTCGATACAATACCCCACTCGGGCATTATAGATAAGCTCACCAGCTTAAATATAAACCCCTATGTCACTAGATGGATTGCAAACTGGCTCAAGGACAGAACCCACATGGTTAGAATTGCTGGAGCCATGTCAGACTCCAAACCAGTTACAAGTGGTGTCCCACAAGGCTCAGTCCTGGGACCTCTCTTGTTCGGTATATATTTCTCGGAGGTACAGGCCAACACGGAAGGACTGTGGCTGACCAAGTTCGCAGATGACTGCAAACTGGGCCATAATCGACTCTCCAGCCGACACAAGCATCCTCCAAAAGGGCCTCATAGAAACAGACAACTGGTGCCAGAGCCATGGCCTCAAGCTAAATGCCAAAAGTGTATAGTCATCCCTTTGGCAAAAACAAAGTGCCCACAAATTACCACATAGGTGGTAATCCATTAAGTACAGAAGAAGTAATTAGGGACCTGGGGACCCAAGTTGATAGCAATCTCTCATTTGACAACCACGTGGCCAAAGTGGTTAGA
The DNA here is from genome assembly GCF_019279795.1 of Protopterus annectens. Lineage (NCBI taxonomy): Eukaryota > Metazoa > Chordata > Ceratodontiformes > Protopteridae > Protopterus > Protopterus annectens. The sequence goes on along the minus strand of NC_056726.1, from coordinate 1,895,203,285 downwards.
AAAACATTTTATATAGCCCACCTAATCATGAAGGGATTCACATCTAGATCAGGGAGGTCATCGTGCCTCTTTACTCATCCCTCATCAGGCCCATAATTGAGTACAATGCCCTTTTGGGATGTACCTTACCAGACACCTGCAGCAACTGGAAAGACCCCAAAAGTACCTCACCAAGAGGATCAAAGGGCTCAAACAGATGCCATATGCTGCCCGGTTAAAGAAACTCCAGCTCTACTCAGTGGCATACCGCCTGTTCAGAGGCGATCTGTGCCTGACGTATAAAGCCATGTCCAACCCGAATTAATGGACATGCTGCACCTCAGAAAATCCAAATCCCATCGAGCTACGCCGAGAGACTTGAACCTCAGCACTGAAATAAATAGGACATGCTGGAGGGACAGATTCATAACCCAGAGGCTCCCTTCACTCTGGAATAAAATCCCAGTCCAGGTTAGGCAGAGTCCCTCATTGACTGTCTTCAAGAGGAATCTTGATGAGTGGATGGGAGATCGTAGGTTTACCCCGGGTATCACTTCTGTGTCACTGTTAGACAGAGGCACAGTATACTAACCTCGAAAAAGGGCATAGCAAAATAAATTTAAAATGGGTGGCGAAAGCCAAACACATTCTGGCTAGGCTTATAAATTTCCTAGGGCAGATAGCCTAGTATGAACCTATGAACATATGAACCTATTCGTTGCTTAAGCTTTCTTTCGGTTTTTCCAATGTAGAAAGCTTTGCAATCTTGACAACAAGCGGAATAAACCACCCCTTTGGTGTCACATGAAAATTTACCCTGAACTTTATAAAAAGTATCCCTAATTTTAAATTGGTAAGCCGTATTAATATGCCTACATTGGTTACAAGCTCTGCATTTAAACATACCCTTGTTCTTATTAATTAGAGATTTGGTGGAATATTCTAAAAGTGTTTTCAGGTTGCACCCTCTTCTGTAAATGATTTTTGGTTTGTTACCAAACAACTTGTTCAAAGTGCTATCCTCAGTGACAAGTGTCCAATTCTTGTTAAGGGTCTCTCTAATGAATAAATAATCTAAATTGTAAGTACATAAGAAACTAGTTGTGTAACAATGAGTGTCGCTAGTCGGTAGATCCTGGGCCTTGTCATTGGGGTGTTCATGTTCAGCCAAAAAGCCCATAGATAGTAAGGGTCTAAAATGTCCACAACATCTTTTAGTAATGACTTCTGTGGAAATAGTGGAAACTAAACTTAAAGGGTAACCTCTACTGAGAAACATTTTCTCCAGTAAGCCACATTCCTCCAAAACTCCTTTAACTTAGTAGTAATAGTGTTTTTAACTGTACTGTTAATAGTATTTTTGATATTTGGAATGTTTTTATTTAACTTATCCTACTACTTTAAAGTGGAATACATCATGTATTAATTGATTGATTGACACATAGTTTATTGGTATAAAAGTATTCCAACACGCTTTTTGTATGTCTGAAGAAGGAAAAGCATTGTCTGTTTCCAAAAGCGCTTACATATATTAAACTATTTTATTTTTTACATTGCTCCAGTTTGCCTTGGTTTTTCTGTGATTTACTAGTATATCTGAGAACTGCACTATGATGATGGTCATTCTCATTTGTTTTACTTATAACTTGCCTAACTTTACTACAGCTTTAGACAAAAATTCTCAGCTTTTCTGACCATAATAAACCAATGAGTAGCTATATGTTGCATGTCAGTGGAAGAATACATCATAATTTTGTATCTTAAGGTATGAACAGTGTCAATGATGGTGACCTCTACAACAGATAGCTAAATTTCTTCATGTTTAACTGCTTTAGAACTTTTCACATTGGAAGTAACAGCTCAGGCTAGGTTTTATTGGTATTCCAGTCTTTATTTATTTTCTTAAGTTTCATTTGTCTTGTAAATTTAATGACCTGCACAGCAGTTTGTTTTGTTGCACCAGCGGTGGCTTTGAAAACCGACTCATCATATATCACAAAAGATGTACCATATCGACTGAGAATACTGATTCTGCTTTTGGATCAATATTAAAAGAAATGCCCTTTCAACATGTCACAAGTGAAACAAGGTGTATTAAAATTAATGGAAAGCTGAATTTTAATATAACTTACCTAATTTCTCATACCCTAAGTACAGTGATAGAAGATTTGTAAAGCAGTTAGATTGCATGGAAAATGATTAAGTAGATCAGGGAATTAAAAACAAATTAAATGGCTTTGTTTGAATCACTAAAGAAACACTGTCTGTACTTATTTCAGAGGTATATGCTCATTCTAGGCCTATAAAATGATGTGGATGCAGTGCTTTATGTTGCATGTTGTAAAATGATCCAAGCCTTGCAGGCACGGTGTTTTTTTTCAGTTTCTGCAGAAAAAAGAGAAGAGAACAGAAGGGATCTTGTCAATTGATTTGGATGAAGGCAAAGGCAGCTCATTATGTTACATAAATGATACTGCCTCTTGGGGTAATTCAAAATCGTCTGCTTTGTGGGAGTAAGCAGAGTGGCCAAGACAGCACTCTTTAATCCTGCTAATGCGGACAACAGAGGATGTTGCACTGACTGGTTATTCAACAGCAACATACTAAGGATGTAATCTTTACTGATGCTTGCAAAATTTCAAATTTAGCTATATGCCTGCTTTCTATGGTGTTTGTTTGTATTATATTATTGCATTGTAATGAGCAAGCATGACTTGTTGAGATGAGTTTGCTGAAAAAAAAACATGTTGAAAATGAATTGTTGAGTTTTGTGATAATCATAAGGCAGCTGTGTATTATACAGAGATGTATTGTGGGTTAAAGTACTTGTCCGTGAGCATAATCTTAAAATCATGGTGCTACTGTTTCATATATTTTCTTTCACAGAAGGCTGAACAATTGACAGATAAACTGTATGGTCATGCATAAGTGATACAACTGTATCTCTTAAGTCATCGCTTTAAGGATAATTTTCAGATGTATTCCAAAACCTGGTTAGATACCGTTCTTTCTCACAGAAAATGAAAACAGATTGGAGAAAGAAGAGCATCTACCAGTTTCTGTCATGTGGACTTTATATTGACCTATTTGATTCCCTTACTACTGGTCAATGGACATGATTATTATGTTTCATTGTTGCATATGGGAGACAGATACTTGGACCAGATGACAGCTGTCACCCCAAAGCAGTTACACTGTGATTGTTTCTCTGTGAAGCCTGTTCGCTGTAATGCATTTAAACTCCCAAGGTCATCACCTCTAAAATCAAGATCTCATTGTCCTTTTCTCTGTCTACTGTCTATAGTTTTAATTCATCTGCTGCCATCTATGTCAAGCAAAGTTTCTCATTAGCACTCTTCAAGAAAAATCTTGATAAGTGGATGGGAAATAGGAAATACACCCCGGGGATCACTTTGGTGGCTCTGCTCGACAGGACCACAAGAAAATAACCTTCTTGGGTGGCGTAAGCCAAGGAACCTTGTTGGCTAGGCTTACTTAGGCCCTCGGGCCTAGTTCCTACCTATGAACACTAACAAGTTTACTATAACAGGCTGTATCACAAGACAAAAGTGCAGTCGACTTACTAATTTGGTCTTTGTTCATCACACAAATAAGCAAGGACCAAATGTAATGTTTCATATGTGATCCATTTGAATCATTATGGTCAACTATATTGCACAGCGGAAGACCTGGGACCATGGACATGATTATTACGCTTCATCGTTGCATATGGGAGGCAGATACTTGGACCAGATGACAGCTATAACCCCAAAGCAGTTACACTGTGACTGTTTCTCTGTGAAGCCTGTTCGCTGTAATGCATTTAAATTCTCAAGGTCATCACCTCCAAAATCAAGATCTCATTGTCCTTTTCTCTGTCTATGGTCTACAATTTTAATTCATCTACTGCCAACACTAACAAGTTTACTATAACAGGCTGTATCACAAGACAGAAGTGCAGTCGACTTACTAATTTGGTCTTTGCTCATCACACAAATAAGCAAAGACCAAATGTAACATTTCATATGTGACCCATTTGAATCTTTATTATCAAATATATTGCATTGTGGAAGACTATGAAAATGCAGGCTTAGAGAATTATTTATTTGCTTGTTCTCTAGGTAGGTGGGATTGTGTCTGCTGTTACTCTTTATTTAGTGACTTATGCTTAGAGTGCCAATATGAAAGAATCTTCAGAAGACCCCATCTTTAGAATGATGGTGTAGCACAGCTGAAATTCTATTGGTTACCTTATGTGTCCCAGTGCAGTCAAAGACCTCCTTCATTTCCTTGCTTTTGTAGAGAATCTGCCTACATTAAATTTTTGCTCTTTCAGTCATACAAAATGTATCTTTGAAATTATGACACTCCCTATATCTACTCTTTTCAGCAAGAATAGCTGTCTGGGCCCACACAGTAATTCACAGTGTCCACTAGCTTTCCTCTGAATCTCTTCCCACATCAGTGGCTTTTAGTGCTGAACACAAGTTAAACCCTCCTAAGCACTCAAGTGGAATTCTTCCTGAATGGTATCCTAGGAAAATTAAGTATTATAAAAGAGTTCCTTAGTGCTAGCAAAATCTTTATTTAGAAAGGTTAACTGCATCTCCAACTCAATAATTTATAAGCAGGCCACATGTAATATGTTATTTGGAGTGTGATGCAAGTAATGCTGGATATGCCCAAGAGCTCTGGTGATGACCGTATCAGAAACTTCAAGACAAAGAAAGAAATGGCCTGTAATGAAGCACATGACAATATACATAATATAGTTGAGTTTAGTGAGTGTTCTTCCCTTTTGGAGGACATATGAAAATCTTACTGTGTAGACACATCAAATGGGCACTGCAGTGCAGTACAGACATCATCATCAAAAAGTTTATTCTATGGGTGATGCTTCATAGCATGGCATTGCAAAACAGTTGTAGTGGCATACACACATCTTTGCAGAACCTTCTATAGCAGTTGTATTAGCAGGAGAAGAGCAGGGTGAAGAGCCAGGTGAAGAACACATAGAATAAAAGTACTGGAAAGATGCAGATGCATGTATCATAACACACAGTCTGTGAAGGGCAGTGATAGACTAGACAATATGTGCATCAATGATTATCACACCCACACATGTTAGGAGGTGGCAGGGCACAGTTATCATCACTTGCACAAGTACGGGACACATTGATAGGTGACTGAAGCAGATGGGGCAGAGTACTGTAAGGTGAATGCTAGCTGCATACTCTGAGTTTGCAGAGAGTCGGATGTCACATCCTGCCATGGGGGGATCAAGTTGTTACTACAGAATGACCATTGTTTTTCACTGTGATGGTTTGCGCTTTTGGGACTTGATGCAGTGCCTGTCAGAGAAAGGGTAAAACTATGGGAGAAGGAGCATTCATTCCAATGGAGCATGTCATGTGTTGAGCCTGGTGAGTGTCTTTGCCTATGAAGTACTCTTTGGGCTGAAATGGAGTGGGCAAGTTGTGTGCCAGTTACTGACAGGGAGAGAGTATAATTACTTAAACATGCATGCAGCCTGATAAGGTGTTCCAGGTGTCGAGCCAAAGGAGTTCCACTGCCCATGACCTGGATGACACCCACAGCTGGGGAAAGCAGGGCGTGTGCCAATTAATGATGGTGATGCTGTCTCCAGATGACACCCACAGTTGGGGAATGCAGGGTGTGTGCAAATTAGGGATAGTGATGCTGTCTCCAGATGATATCCACAGCTGGGGAATGCAGGGTGTGTGCCAATTAGGGACAGGGATGCTGTCTCCAGATGACACCCACAGTTGGAGAGTGCAGGGTGTATGCCACTTAAGGATGGTGATGCTGTCTTACAAATCATTTGTGCAGACTGACTTGGCAGCATCTATGGCTAACCTTCCTACATCAGGACCCTCCAATGACCATGGAAGGTATTGCCTCTGTAAACAGATTGAGTGGATGTTGCAATGTGCCTCATGGAAACACTTGAAGGCAACATTTTTTAATGGCAACCTCAGCGGCATTGTTTGTTCAATCTCCATCCTAGTGCTTGGCATCCCTATACATATGTTTCCCACTGTCTCAAAATACACAGACCATCTTCACGCTGTTGTAGATGGCAGACAACTGTGTCTGCATCACTGACATGCATACTTTCTCTTTAATGGCAAGTGTTGTAGCCACATTGAGGTTGGCCATAGAGCAGTGGCAATACCTAATCAATCCCCTGTCATTTATCACTTATGGTGGGTACCTGCAACAAAGAGACTTTGTGCATTTCTACTTCTGTAAGAAGAGGGGACACAATCAAGAAATCTTAGGTAGTAGATGTCTATCATTCCCCTGGTGAGTCTGTGTGTTTGGCCCATACCTCTACAATGTTGCCTCTAGATGTAGGTTATCCTTTCTCATGAAGTGCTGCACACAGTGGCTCAGTGTAACCAGATTACACCACTTGTATGTTGATGTCTGCCAGCTATCGTTGTCTTGCTGATGTCAACCCTGGATTGCTCTGTTTTGGCCGACCCTCAACCAGTGTAGCAGATGAAAGCAGGAACATACATAACGATATTGTCTGCCCACACATGTATGCTCCGATAACATCCTTTGACATGCATAGTACTGCACATTCAAAAACAGCTGTTCCCAATATTGGCTGTTGCACCGTGTCATGCAGATTGTTACAGCTATGCTGGTGCACCTTCATCACTCCTTTCCTTCAAATGCAATGCAGGGCAATGTGCAATGCAAACTACAGAACTGGTGCATCCCAAACTGGTACAATGTGATTGGTATGAGTCACATTTCCAATGTCCAAGCCACCCCCTGGAATGAGGGTCTGTTCCCCATGGCTGGTGAGTGAGACCAAATACTCCACATCCTCACTGAGCTACTTCCTTGTTGCTGGTTCACTTCTTCTAGTGGATCTGTTTACTACAATGTTCCATGCCTTTTCCTTTGCTCAAACAACCAAGTAATCTTTCTCTGAGTGTGTTATAGTCATCTACAGTGTTCACATCCTGCTGCAGTCCCTGGCAAATCTGTTCCCTGATACTGCCTGTCTGTGGTACCTTTACTCAGAAGGAGCATATCATGGGTGCTGTGGACCTATAGTAGCACTTTGTTGTCCAGGATGGTGAACATTTTCAGACAATAACTTTCTCAGTGGTTAGGTCAATAGATGTACACCTGTGGACAAAACATGTCGGTCAGTGAATGTGTATGGCATGCTGGAGGATGCCCATATATGTGGACACAGCCCCCTCCTCTTGTTCTGCACATTTACTGTTATGTCATCCTTCCTCCCCTGGACTGTAGCCTGGATGTGACCTTCTACATCTTTATGCATCCATTAATTAGCTGCAGTAAACAGCAGGTGCAATGTCATCATTATTTCATACTGTAGATATATCTCAGCCAATGTGTCAGTGGAACCCCAACTGCCCTTCGTAATGCATCCATCGTACATAGTTGTCCCACAGCTACAAGACACAGCATGGTGACATAGCGCTTCTGAATTGCATGTACATCAAAACATCTGCCTCACTGTGAGTGACATCCACCTCAGATTTGCTATTGCAGCTGAGGTACCAGGAAGGACTTCTTCCTTAACTCAGTAAGGCTGTAAATCTATAGAATATTGGCTGAAATTCTTCTTTTCCATATTTGTAAGTATTTGAATGATGTTGTACAAAACCATTGTAATAATTTTTTTTTTCATTATAGGTTAGTACTAGACTAACTGCACTTGCAAGCCATTTTAAGCCTAGCCAATTATCCCCTGTGAGATTCAAACCCTGTAACTTGTGTTTGCAAAGCAAACACCTTAACCACTAGGCCACCCTCCCAACCCAATAAACAACCTTTGCAGTCTTGAACCCAGGACCCTGTACACTATAGTCACAGTAGTTAACCACTAAGCCATCACAGAATGTCATGCTAACAAGGACAAGTGAGCATGATGGTTATACTAATGAAGATACTTAGCACCAATGTTTCTGAATTGTTGCCAGTGAGCTATCCATAGAAGCTGGTGGTAGCAGCTCACATCACTTTGACCATGCAGGGTTTGACTACTACATTTGTACATATGGCATGTCTATAGGCACAGTGCCACAATGTAATACTATAACCATTGCCAGTGTAACAGTGCAGCATAGTGACATACACTAGTGTTACAGTACAGCTGTTCATAGTGAGACATGATTCACACAGGTGCTTACATGCATATAGGACTACTTGTTTGTTTCCTGAGAAGATATGAGTGAGAGAGGGCCATGGTTATTTTATGAATTGTGGAGTACAGAGGCACATCTTGATGTAAAAGAGAGAGAGAGAGAAAGCAATGTTTTCTTTATATGGATTTTGAGTAGTCTCCACTGAGCCATGGTTTCACAGATATTGTTTTTCTATCTTTCCTGTTTATATTGTATACATTAGAATGCATACTTTAATTTTGCATGGCAGAGGTGTATGAGCTTAGCACAGGAGAATGATGGAGGAGCTAAAGGCAATTCTTTCAGCAGTATGTTATGTGTTCTGCTTTACTGTGCAACTGTGATTATGTTTCTAACAAATGCATGTAATAATTTGTCCTCATTGTGTCATCCTTTCTCAGGTCTAGGTGTGGAGTAGAAGGAGTTGAGTCCATGATCACTTTGGTCAGTGCTGGTCACCTGGGCTGCTTCTTACCAAGGGGGTGATGGTAAACTTGCTTAAGTTGACCCAGGGCAGTCAGTAGTGTCATTGCTCAGGAGAGGAAGGAAGGCTTCTATTCCTATAGTGGTTCTTATGGGTCTGACTTTGTTTCCCAGTGTCACTTACTGAGTCTGGTCCCTACCAAGTTATGGCAGCAACTTTATGCCCAGCTTTGTAACCTGTCGTACCTCATGGTATGGCTTGTGGAGCTGAATGATAAACAGGCCGGACCAGTCAGGCCATCAGGCTGTACCCAACCTATAACTTCATCCACCCAGACAAGACAGGCATTTGTTTGTTGCCCTATGGACCAGTCTAGTCTACATCCATGTAAAGAACCTACCCTATACCCATCCGTGTGTTTTCCCTTCTTTATGTGCCATACCGCATTCCTTATTGATTGTCCAATCAGTATTTGTTCACCCTCTATGTTCATCCACTGTCCTCCCTACCTTTTACTTGTTTACTGCCTCTTCTAGTCTAAGTTTGTGTTTTATCTTTATCTGCCTGGTTACATGCCCTTTTCGCTTGACCCCATCCACAACTTTCCCTGTCTGCCTTCCCCACCTACTAAATTTCTATATATGAAAAAAAAAATAATTTGTGTTTCTTGTCTATAACATTTCCTCATCATTTTATATGATGAAAGTGGGCAGCACTTTCTGTGTACACCACAGTGGTCTATATGGTCGTCATTATACCACCCATCTTGTGTTGGATGAGTATGAGATGCAGCTATTTTGTGCTGCATTGTGCAAGTAGATAAATATAGCTTCAGATGTTCCAGCCTGCCTTTGCTGTAATGCACGACTCCTTAGCCATGCATCAGTAAAAGCACCATACTCTCTTACCTATAAGAATTCCCTAACTTTCTCAAAGTAGCCAATCCACTACCTTGCCAGAATCTGGAGATCACATCCCATAACAAAAATAATAACCTCTGCCCTCCAGAATTTATTCTGGCCTCCTATTTTCATTAAACTAAGAAAAAAGAAATGAAGGAATTCTTAGGCAAAATTCCACATGACACAAATATAAAGGTAGATAACTTACACTGCATATCTTTGACCCTTTATACCACAACTATCATATCATAATCCTTTAAGCCTGGAAAGCAACAGCAATAATAAAACACTCTTGAAATTGCCAAACCCTAATTCCACATCTGAATTCTGACTCATTTTTATTTTCGATATTTTAGTAAATATTGTTGAAAAAAATAATTCTAATCATAAGTCTACCCATTCTTCTAGAAATACAATGTCAAGTCTAGACATCATCACAGATCATGATAGCTGTCTGGAAACTTGAAAACTGATATTGTAATACATATGGATGACGGTAATCTCATTGCAGATGTATTCATGTATCTCACCAAGGCCTGCATCCTGGTTGAGGATACGCTGCTCTCTATTGTCCTTCTAGCAGCAAAGGTGCTAAGCATAACTAGGGTTGGAAAAAGGGGGGGTGTGATCAGCAGATAACGCTCAGTATTTATTGCATTAGTGGCATTTAGGTCTGAATGCTAGTATCACATTTGTGGTAAGTACTGAAATGCTTTAGCACTTTGTGTGTGGTTTATAATATTCCAAGCTACTGCGTTAGTGTAAAGTAAAAGGAGAAAGACTTTTTTTTTTGTTTTTGTTCTTGAAATACAAGAAGATTTTTTTTGGCTCCTCAACTTGAAACTGGGGATGCCAGTAAATCAGCAGATCAAGGAAAAGCACCCTGCACCAAAATTGCTAACTATGGCTCTGCTTAAAGCATGTATGACTGCTGATTATTCTTTCAAACAAAGTTTCCAAACCTGCCATCTCAGACCTGGCACCTTAAAAATGTGCATCAATCTTCCACTCTCTTTTGTCTTCTGTTCTCTCTCTTTTTATAAATACAATCTCTGTAGACCTACTGCCTTTTCTTGTTATTGTCTACTCAGATGATATGGTACTATGGTTCAGGCCACCTCCACCAAATGCATGCCAGTCAACCCAAAATTAAGGGGTGCCTGCAATAAAAACAGTGAAATTGTGGAATTTTGGGATTATTGAAATGTTCTCTTTTCCCCATTATTGTGTATATATATATATATATATATATATATATATATATATAGCTACAGCTTTAGACTAGATATAGATATATCTATTTTTATATCTATCTATACATACACATACACACACACATGCACACACACTTGTATATATCTTTCTTTTTTATTAATTTATCTGTCTATCCATCCATGGTCAATCTGTCTATCTATCCATCTATATAGGTCTATGTAAATTGGTTGACTACCCATTTGTGTGACACACAATTCATTTAACCATTTTATTCTAAAATACAAGTGGTCAGCATCACATTTGTGTAAACATATTTGGTCTAAACACATGTAATTGACAAATGGGAAGTGTTGAAGCAGTGCTAGGTATTATCAGGAAATGTGCTATATGGCACATGGTGCAGATCACTGTTTTTCCTTGTAAATCACTGCTGGTACAATGCCCAAGAGTGCCCTGGTGATGATACCCTGATTTTGATTTGATTTGAGAAATGCGTTTTCTCCCATTTTAGAACTGGTTCAGTCATGGAGCTGGTATATATATATATATATATATATATATATATATATATATATAGATAGATAGATATATAATTTTGTGGGGGTGGGGGGTGCAGTGAGACTTGCTCCCTGCAAAAACACTTGAAGTTGACTTTTTCACAAGCTCTCAAGTTCAACAATTCTTGGTATCAATGAGTGTACTGTTAATGTTATTTTTTCACATATATTGTGGTTAGACCAAATATTTTCAGACAAATGTGTTGTCTAACTCTTGTGTTTTTAATCAAAATATTTAGATGAACTGTGTGTCATATAATATGTAGTTATGTAATCAACCAAGCTACATAAATCTATATAGATATATATATATATATATATATATATATATAGAGAGAGAGAGAGATGTCAGGATGTGGATGGGATACAGGAAACACTGGCTTGGTGTCATTGCTGTTGTCAGTTAGTTTGAACTGATGAGATGACACTTGATTTAACTGCAGCTAACACGTCAGCTTACACTTGTTAGGATATTGGCCAAATTCCTCACTTATTATATTCAAAACACATCTGGTATAGAAATCATTCCAACTAATCACATGGCTAAGCAGCAAACAGTTAATACAATTAAAATAGAACCAAAGCAATTATTTTCAAAAACTATAAACTGCTGACCTCAACCTCGACAAAATTGGCTCTTTCAACACAATAATAATAAACTGTGACTCGACAGATTACAACCAAATGAAGCATCCTGGCGTTTCTACAGTTACATCCCACTAATGCCTCTAGGCTTCAAATATTACTTGTCCATATTTGCATTAATGATTCCAACACCATGCTACATGTAAGGTATTAGAATATTTCATCTTAAAGCTTATATAATTGGCAGACACCTTTATTAATATCTGACCTCTAAGGAGTGCAGCTAAAGAGATACTGAATATTATTTGCATACTTATGTATTTTATTGCTATTTTTTATATTTCTCTAAATATTTGAACAGTTAGGTGACACAGACAGAACTGATTAGTCTCATATGAAAGCTTACAACTAGGTGAGCAAAATTCTGCTGGCAGTGTGTGTGTGTGTGTGTGTGTGTGTGTGTGTGTGTGTGTGTGTGTTGCTTAAATAGTTGTTAAGATTTGGTATGCTGTTATATATCTTGCAAAAGTTTATATTTACTGTGTTTATTGTGGCTTATAAACTCCAGCTTAAAACCTAAAATCAAATAAATACAACCACTGTAAATATTACTTTGTGATGAATAGTTTGCCAATTCCAATTTTCTAGTAGCTCTTTTGTTTGGACTATGAGGCAATGACTTAATTTTTTTAATGGTTCAGGCTACTCCCACTGGGAGTTAGTGCAAAAAGTCAGAAGGGCACCACTGGCAGAAAGTGCTCTTCATAATTTGGCTTACTATGTTAAACAAATTAATTAAAACAAGGAAACGTAGATATATCTATACATACACACATACATAAGTAAATAAATAAATAAAATAAACTGTCCTGATATGCTGATTTATGACTCTTAGAATGCTCCTAACCAAGTGAAGATCAGATCCTGTTCTAGGACATCTGCCATTCAAACTTTGTAAAAATAGATACATTTAATTTTCTGCCAGGTAAGCTGTCTTTCAGAAATTCTCATTACAACTGAGATCCCTGCCTTCCAATGCTCAACTTTTTCATACCATAATAACAAACTGATATGCTGTGGTCATAGCTTCCCTATCTTGGTTCCCAAACTATGGAAAGACTTTCCAAATACAAATGCTTCCAGGTAATACTCCTACACAAAAAAATAAAAATTAAAAAATAAATAAAAATGATAACGGCTTGACTATTCTTTTGTATCTGTTAATACTGTATGAATTTGCAAACATTATGAATCCTGTTATTGTCATCCATTAATATCCCATCTTCTTCTACCACTGCTACTTTCAAATTCACTTTCCTCTTGCCGCTCCAAACTGTAAATCTTTTTAACCTTTTTTCATATAAATATATCTTAGGTTAAGGATAATACATACTATTTCATGATACAAGAATTTCAGCCACAGAGATATCATTTGTCTCTGTGCACACGGTGTATTCCTGCTAGACTAACTGGCTGGTTATATATACTTATCATATGCCCCTTTTTAAGGGCTGCATCTTTATTTAAATGAGTGCTTTCCTGAAGCTGCATGAAGACAGGTTTGCAGTTATACAAAGATGAAAGTTTTTTAAGGTTTTCATGCTATGAACTAAGTGTGTTTTATTTTATTCCTAGACTATTCCCATTACCTCTTTGTAAATAATAGAAGGAATGACCTTTGCTACCCTTCAGCTTTTATACCTTAGTATTGCATTGTTTTGTAGCTAATGTATCATATCCAATGTGTATTTGTGCCGTGAATTTAATATTTGAAACACTTTTTCTATCATTGTTAGTGAGCATCAATTTTCTAATATGTGTAGAAGTTTATCCTAGTGTAGCCTGCCTTTGTAGAATACGGTTCACATGTAGGCCAGTTTATGTGTTTTTTTTTTTTTTCTTTTTGTTCTTTCATAAATATTAATTTTTTTTTCTCAGTCTGGTCTACCTTAGGACTCAGAGCTACTGGAACAATTTATTTAGTGTTTCATTGACATAAGAAAATTGCCAAGAAATCCTAATGTCATAAAGACTTTTATATGCGCAATTAATCTTGCTGACATTAAACACAACCATCAAGACTGTCATCAGAATATCATGCTAAAATATTTCTACTTAATTTTAATAGTGACACTTCAATTGTTTTGGACAAGAATCATCATCAGTGCCTCTGTACCTGAAACAGTTGTGTTCATTTTGGTTTCTCCATATATCTATTTCAAACATATGTTATGCTTTATTTCCACGCACAAAATAAAACTTACTTTCAAAAAATCACTTTTAATAGAAAACAAATAAAAACTAACTCCTATAGGCCCATTATTTCCGGTAGAAAGTCTAAGACATTCCCATTTGGTAGTAGATGGATGGTTAAAACCAATATATGATAGAGTGCATCGTATAGTGAAAGACTTTTTGGAAAGGTTAAAACTGGAAATTTGGAAGGAAGGGTTAGTGTTTGTAACCATTGATGTGGTAGATTTGTTTTCCTGCATCCCACAGGAGGAAGGACTGGAAAGGTTTAGTAACAGTATTCAGAAGTACATGAACTTGAGTTGGAAGAGACTAGTTTAATTTGTGAACTTGACTTGGAAGAGGCTAGTTTAATTTGTGAGTTTATGTCTATTGTACTGAATTTTAAGTACATCTGGTTCGAGGGTGAATACTATAGACAAAAAAGTGGGGTAGCCAATGGGGTGGTATGCACCCCATATATGCAAATATGGTGTTACTGATTTGGGAAAATGAACATATTTTGGATAGTCAATATGCTGGTAAGTGTATATGCTACACTAGGTTTTTGTATGATATTTTTATTTTATGGGATGGTACAACAAGTGAAGTAGATGCATTTGTGAACTATTTGAATGACATCAGTAGTTATTTAAAATTCACCCATAGTAGTAGCACGACAGGAATATCATATTTAGACACCTTTGTTTCGAACGGGACAGCAGGATTTAAATCCAGAATATATAGAAAAGAAACCTTTAGTAACTCATATTTAGAATATACTAGTTGTCACCCAGCAAGTCAAAAAAAGATCATCATCAAGGGTCAGTGCATCAGAGCTGCGAGAATGACATCTGATTTCAACGAAATGAAGACAGAGTTAGAATATATAGGAACATTATTTGGAGAAAGGAGTTACCCCAAATATTTAATAGATGATGTCACTCAATATGCACGGAGAGAATTGGGGAAAAAATACAAACCACTTCTTGGTATTGGGTTTGAGAAAAAGAGGGGCGAACATGAGAATGAAAATTCCTACCGTGGGGCTTGTGTAGTGGGGTACAGTCCATATGTGAGGAGATAAAGAAAATGAGACAAAATTGGAATATTCTAAGGAGTGATAACTTGGGTTACAGTAAAGTGGGTTCAGGGCCTACGCATGTTTACAAGACTGGGTCTAACCTAAAGAATAGGTTTGAGAGAGTGAAAGGTAGAATAAAGGGTGCCACTGGAGATTGGTACACCAAAAAATGTGGGCAGTGTCAGCAGTGTAAGGAGATTATAGAAGAGAAATTAATTACATTAGGGGACGTCAACCACACTAGATTAAGGTTTAAGAAAGGGAGTTATTTATCACAACATATCATATACTTGGCCAAGTGTATGGCATGTCCAAGTTATTATGTGGGGAAGATGGACAGACAACTGAGGAACAGGATATATGATCATACTGTATAAGGAAAAAAGATAAAAACAATGCTTTGTGTAGAAACATACTTAGATGTGATGCAAGTCATGTGTTCAAATTTGGGATTTTAGAACAGGTAAAGGTGGATTTAAGGGGAGGAAATGTTAAGGTCAAATTAGCAGAAAAAGAGGTCAAATGGCAAATCAGGTTAAATGCAACCAAAGAACCTGGGTTGAATGACTATATTCCCACTAAATACAAGGATAATGTTGTAGTAGTGTATAGGTGTGCATAGAATAAAGTTAGAAACAAGTGAATAGAAAAATAAAAAAAGGAAGGAGGCAACATGTCAGGATACAATATATTATAATAAAGTCCAATGCTGAGTGCTTAGGAAGTCTATTTTAACACAGCACAAATGAGCATTTTTATATGTATATATGTTTTTTTTTCTTATTACAAGTGTTCTTATACTATATAACAAAAGTGTAGTATTGTGTTCTAAAGAAGTACATTTATCGCCGAACAAATTAACATTTTTATATGATATATAATGTCTTTTTATACCCAAATGTGATATGCATAAGCACATGTGACTGTCTTATAGGCACACTCAGAAACTGTATGGTTACAGGGTATAATATAATACTGTGCAGGTTGAATGAGCAGAATTAATGAATATTTATACAGTTATGTTTTATTCATGAGAAGGTTAATTGATTGAACAGTCCCATTGGATCTTGACATTTTTAAAAATGTATTATATAGGGGGGAGCTAGACACATTTCTCTGTTCTGATGAAGTCTGCAGTTAGCACATGAAAGCACTTAATCTGTGTATAAAATAGTTTTAACTCTCAGGGGTTCATTTTTATTTTATTTGTTTTCTATTAAAAGTGATTTTTTGAAAGTAAGTATTTGCAGTGAGCTACGGTTCTTTTAGCTTATAGTTGGTATATTTTTGGTTACTTGGTCGTATATACGCTTACAACTTGGTATTTAACAATATAAAACTTGCCATTTTGTTATGATATAATAGTTGTTGCACAAGAGGCATTTCTGGACAAAGTTAGTGCACGGCTTTATACTATGCCAGTGTGCCGTAACACAACTGTTAATTGCAATGGCCAACTATATTATTTTCAAACACCCTAATAAAAAGCTACTTGCTTCCTTTACCTTACTTACAAAAAAATAGCTTATTCTGTTAGACAATTTTATGCTGCCTTCTTTCTCTAACACAAATAAATGTATGACATTCTAGGTAAACAGGCCTTCATTGTCACTTTCCCAGTTTAGGACTTGAGGAAGTACCCATTTATTCTGTATCTAATAACTGAAAGAATTTTGCACTAATTTAACCAAAATCTCCATCCTCCATTGTAATACAATTTTATATCTTGATAGCTTGTTTTGCTAGGTTGAGTAATTTCAAGGACATACTACTGAATAAATCTCTTTTCCCGAAAGTTAGTTGGAGTAATATTTCTACAAAGAGCATCTGCAGAATCAGATTGTAGTGTTAAGGAACATAAATAACAGATAGCTACTGCCATTTACAAAAATGAAGTGCTGTTATTGTCTATGTAACTGTACAAAATTAATAATAGAATCCGTGAAATACTGTGCATGGGTTGAAGCTGCCTTCTGAGCTCTGAGAAGTGTCAGTTGTCAGGCACAAAATTATAAGCAGAACAGCTAGGACTAACAATTGCTGCAGTGTTGAAACTTAAGGACTACAACCTCGAGTATGCAACAAAAGCTGGAATTTAGCTACTTCTTGAGTAATATTTAAAAGGACTATTTCAGATGTTTACATGGAATTTGCATATCTTCTGTTTGCCTGCACGTGTCAAGAACTCTGGCTTCCTTTTGTATCCCTTAGACATGCAGGTATATGAACTTGTGAGCCTCAAATTCCTAAAGGTTGTATATGCAATATGCTGTGGAGAATTCTTCCTGTCTTACAAGTATTGCTGTGTTCTCCAGTCTCACTAAATTGAATAGAATTGGTATTGAACATGAATTAACAAATAAATGAATTATTTTCATTTTTCCATAACATTAAGAAAGCCTGTATCTTGAACACTGTTCCTATGATCCAAAAGTGAGATCCAGTGGAGTTTACATGGCTTCTTATATTCTCTCTCACTCTGCCTGTCTTTCTATTTGGTTTGCAGGCAACTTGACATACTTCCTTCTATAAACACAGGCTCAGTGATAACTTCTACCCAGCTTAATAAACAGTGTCATAGAAGCATTTCTATTATTTGTCAGATGCTATTAGATTACTCTGCTGCATTTCATTTGACTGTATTATTTTGTTTTTTTGATATGTCTGCATCAGATTTCTTTAATAGGAATTTTTAAGATGAATGGGTTAAAATTATACCATCAGGACTTATGGTGCTCCTGAACATTATCTGCCAAATGTCTTAGCAGAGACAGCCCATATTCCAGAGAAATAAGATGTCAGTACTCAGTCTTAAAAGTTTTTTTTTTAATGGACTAGCATTCTTGTCAAAAAGAGATGGCTACAGTGATACAATGGTTAGCATTGTCACCTCACAGCAAGAGGTTCTCCGGTTTGATTCTCGGCTGGGGTGCCTTCTCTGCAGAGTCTGCGTATCCTCCTTGCAGTCACGTGGGTTTCTTCTGGGTACTCTGGTTTCCTCCCAATTTCCAAAGACATGCAGTAGGTGGATTGGACACTTTAAATTGGCTGTGAGAGTGTGTGCATGAGTGTGGGATGTGAATGAACTGCCATGACAGAGCTAGCCATCCGGTGATGTAAACCTTGGCTCAAGGTGATTGTCACTGCAGAAGTGACACCCTGACCCCATGTGCAAAATGGGGGAAAAAGGGGTTGAGGATGGAGGGATTCATGTCAAAAGACTATTTGACACCAATGCTAATCCATCAAATAAAACGTTTCTGTGGGAGGAGGACTGTCTCTGCTATGACATCCTGTGGTCAAGAGTGCCATAGATCCTGGGAGTTCAAAATGGCCGCTGTTCTGTGAGCACTGCTATCACCTAGGTCTTGATATACCCTGGATTAAAACAAACCCAGAAGGCAACGCAGAATTAATAATACAGAAATAACTGTAGATATTTACTGCTAATATCATCCAGCAAACAAAAGAGGAAGAAAAAGTGACAGATTCAGCTCAGAAACAGCAGGATTAACTAAGATTTCTGAATAACAGCTTAAGCAATGTGCTACTAAGGCCCTGCATCTGACTGCAAGATTGGTAAAACACTATACAGCAAGATGTCAAAAGAGGAAAATAATATGGAAACAACAACAACTAAGACCAAATTCTCAGTACTAGCCTCACCTGAGAAAGACACAACTTCAAAAAGACAAAAGACAACTAAACAAACTGACAACCCTAAAAATACAAATAAATCCAAGACAGACCAGCCAGCTAATCTGGAAGACATAAAATCTGCCTTATTACCTATCCAGCAAGCATTAAAGGACTTATCATTACAATTTGAAACCTTTGGTGACTCATTCAGCCAAATAATATCCAGAATGGAAAAATCCGAGTCCAAAATAATAGAAAATGAAATAAAAATAGACTCTATTTCTCAAAAAACGGATGCCCATGACAAAGAAATACAAAACTTAGAAGCAAAATTAACAGACCTGGAAGCAAGATCTTGAAGGAACAATTTCATCATCAGAGGAATACCTGAAACTGTACTTCATAACAATCTAATACCAACAATCAAGCAAATAATAAATTTCCTCCTAGAGGAATCTGAAGAAATGCAGCAAATAACAATAGAGAGAGCCCACAGAGCCCTGAGGGAAATGCAAACATCACTGAAACCAAGACCTGTCTATATTAAAATATTAAACTACCAAGATGTAAATAAAATCATACTGGCAGCAAAGAAAAAAGGCACACTCACCTGGAATAATAATAAAATCTCATTTGCTCAAGACCTCCCAATAGAAATAAGACAAGCAAGACAACTACTATCTTCATACTGCAGATTCCTAATAGAAAAAAAAAAATCAAATTCCAGATGAAATATCCAAATCAGTTAATCTTTTACATCAAAGAGGTTAAATACATGGTTGCTAACCCCAAAGAGGCAAAAGAGACATTCCTGGCTGTTTTCAAGCAAATTCCACCTTCAGAAGTGAAATAAATCCACAAAAAAAAGATAAAGGTCCCTTGGATGAAAAAATGACCCCATTCACGAGCACTCTAGCTGGGATCCAACTCTGAAATCTTCCCCTTGCTGTCTAGGCCCTTGGGTCATTGATGTGAGCCATGAGGAACACAGGAAAGGGAAGTACAGCCTGGGTGGGAACCAAAAATGAACTGCTGTTTCCAATGCACGAATATAGGAAGGAAGTTCCCATCTCGGATATTGGCTTGCAAATTCAGTCCCCCTAGGCTTTTGATGGCTTCATTAAGAACAGTCAGACAAAATGGATTTCAGCAAGCTCCAAAGGATTTTACTGCCTGAAAAATGAAAATTGATCTGCACCAGTTAAAAGAAGAAAGCTGCACCATAGATGTCAACCAACCTGCAAGCAAAACCTTGAAGAAATAAGGTACTGTTGAACTGAACCATTCACTAAAACAGTACACCCAGTACTGTGTAGGTGAATGAAACTCCAGCCTTAAATAATAGGCAAGAAATAAACTGTCAGAATTATGCTAGCTCATAGATTAATATTGGGAAAAAAAGGGAAAAAATGTTAAATGTTTTATGTAAATACTAGAAATGTGTTAAAAGATCCTGGAGAGAAGTAATCTCAGGAAATTAGTAAAATAACCTAACAATCCTGGGATAATGTTAATATAGCCTTAATACGTTAACTATAGCAGAAGGACTGTTTGGCTAAGCTATTTTTCTTTTTTTTTTTTTTTTTGTCTCTCTATACTTCCTACTTCTGTTAAATAGGTGCCAAGTATATATTTTATAACCCACACAGATTGATGTGGAAAAACATCACTATAGGCACCAAAGAAGGCCAAAACCTGAATAAGTAAAGGGGAGGAAAAAGAAGTCAAATGAGAGAAAAATGTAAAAATGACAAGATTGATTGTTTAACAATATTACTATGGTACACATATTGTTATAATTTACTGAGGAATGTATATTAATATGCTGTTTTAAAAATACTATTAGAAAGAATTAGTCACAAGACAAAAACAATACATGCTGTACCTTAAATGCAATACCATCACTGTATAAATAATATGTTGGAAGAGGCTAGGGATATTAAGTAGCAGTGTTTGTTGAGGGATCTAGTTTGTTCAGCTTTGTCCACATTGTTTATAGTAACACAGGGGGGATACTATGGAGTAAATCTATATCTAAAAAGAAAACACATTCCAAGATTAGACGTAAAGGTAAACCATATAATGAACCTTCATCCTTCCCCCCCCTGATTATTCCTGGTCCAGGGATATAGTGGTTAGGCACAGTGTAGGGACGGGGATAAATAGATGCTTTCCTAAACCATCACACAGTAACACATACAAAACTAACAAAACAAAACTAATATACATGGCATATCTAAGGAATACACCTATTAAATAAATGTGGTAAATAGAATCATGGACTGCTAAAGGGCTCCAAAACAAGAAGAAAAGAAAACTATTCTTACACCTTACATTAAAAACCACAGCCAACCTCATACTAATACAAGAAACACACTTGACTGCAGATCAATGGGCAGAAATTAGCAGAAAGAAATGGATAAGTCAAATCATAGCTTCAGAGGGGAAAACAAACAGTGCTGGGGCTGCCATAATAATTAAAAAACAATT
This sequence comes from Protopterus annectens, assembly GCF_019279795.1. NCBI lineage: Eukaryota > Metazoa > Chordata > Ceratodontiformes > Protopteridae > Protopterus > Protopterus annectens. Next base: position 1,895,181,980 of record NC_056726.1, on the reverse strand, counting down.
TAAGGAAAAAATACTTAAAACCAAAGCTGACAAGGAGGGAAGATGGTGCTATGTAACATTTAATAGTCATACAATACCAAAACCTATAATGGTACTTAATGTTTACACACCCTGTAATAACCAACAACACTTTTTTATGTCATTATACCCAACCTTAAACCAATTTAAAGATCACTACCTAGTGATTGGAGGTGACTGGAATACATATCAAAACCCAGAAAAGGATAAATCTAATCTGACCAAATCACATAATAAACAAGCCACATTAGCCCTTAATGAACTCAAACAAGATTTCAAATTATATGACCCTTTTAAACATGGGAACAGTGCAGATAAACAGGGAAATTCACATTCTATTCACAATGCCACAAAATGTGGTCAAGGATAGATTTCTTCTTAATCTTTGACATATTCATTAACATGGACCCAACAATAATGAAATGAGTCCAAAAGGCTACTAGCGGAATCACAAAGACGCTGGAGACGTGAATAAATTCCACACTTTTAATGAAGGTTTAGCGCTTTCATCTAGTACAACTAGACTTCATTAGAACTTTAACATTGGCATTTATTCGATAGCATTCAAACTGAATGTAAAGGTTATACTTAACTACACCTCCTAGTGCTTTCAGTAGCTGTGTAGCTACTGAAAGCACTAGGAGGTGTAGTTAAGTATAACCTTTACATTCAGTTTGAATGCTATCGAATAAATGCCAATGTTAAAGTTCTGATGAAGTCTAGTTGTACTAGATGAAAGCGCTAAACCTTCATTAAAAGTGTGGAATTTATTCACGTCTCCAGCGTCTTTGTGATTCCGCTAGTAGCCTTTTGGATTCATTTCATTTTGGTTGTAGTGGCTACTTGGACTTTTTTTCTATTAATGGACCCAACAATAACTATACATACCAGGTTCTTTTCAGATCACTCCAAAATCACACTGAACATTAACTGGGACAAAAAGATATATTTAGAGAATAGGGGTCATAATTGGTCATTAAACCCTAATTTACTTTCCAAAATGAATGTAATAAAAGAAACAGAAGCAATACTAAAAATAGCTCTTACAAATATCACTAACTCCCAAGTACCAACTGACATAGAATGGGCTGCAACCAAAGCACAAATCAGAGGATTCTTTATCAAAAAAGCAGCATACTATAAAAAATACATCTGAAAGAGGAGCATATACTGAAAGGGAAAATAGAGCATCTTAAAAAAGAACTAATAAATAACCCTAAGAACTAAACAGAAGCAGAACTTTTAAAACTGCAAAGGGATCTATATATGTTAAAAACCAGGAACCTATCTTTCTATGAAGCCAGAATGTTAGCCACTTATGCAGAAGAAGCTCAAATACCATCTAGAGCTCTGGCCAGAATTATCTGCCAACACAAAAATGCCTCCAATATATCAGAAATAAACTACAGAGACAAAAACTACACAAAAAATGAAGACATTATTAAAACATTTGAACAAATATACTCTCAAATATATGGAGCACAAATACTACAAACCTCAAAGGAAGATAGAACTCTTTTTCTTCAAAAACCGAAATTCCCTAAACTCAATTTAGACTAACAAAAAAAACTAACTGAGCCGATATCCATCAGTGAAATTATTACAACAATCAAACATTTAAAAGTGCATAAGGCTCCGGGTCCGGATGGACTCACATCAGAATTTTACAAAGCATTTTCCCCCTTGATAGCCAAACTACTATACTATACACTGAATTACATAATAAACTATAAAATAAATGATATCCACTTTAATGCCTCTAAAACTATATTTATATTAAAAGAACACACAGACCCCAGAAACCCCGACAGCTACAGACCCATCTCCCTCTTAAATATAGATACTAAAATATTTACCTCTATACTTGCAAACAGAATGAAAAATCTGATAGAAAAAATCCTCTCCCCAGAACAATCCGGTTTTACACCACATAGACAGACTAGTGACAATACATTAACATTAGATGCACTAATATCCTACGCTAACCGATACAATATCAACATCTACACAATGGTAGTGGATGCCCACAAGGCATTTGATAGGGTTAATCTAGAATTCTTACTCCAAACGCTGCCCTACTTTAATATACCCAATAACTTCATTCAGATCATCCAAACTCTCTATAGCAACCCATACACATCTCTGTATATAAATAAAACTTGGTCAAATAGGATCCTAATAAAAAATGGAACAAGACAAGGATGCCCACTATCACCCTTCCTGTTTAACCTATACCTAGAACCACTCTTTCTATACATTAATAAAATACATATCACAATCCTCCATCAATACACAACTTCAAAATATACTTCACTGCATTTGCAGATGATCTGAACATATACTGCACTACACCAAATTCAGATATAAACAAAATAATAGCTGCAATTGAACATTTATCGACTATGTCTAACTACAAACTAAACCGTAATAAAACTAATATTTTCCCCCTAAAAACACCCAAACTCATCTCACTAATACCATTGTTAAACACAATAAAAATTAAAGAAGAAACTAAATACCTGGGAATCACCTTTTTCCAGAGTAACAAAGACTTCTACCAACACAATGTAAACCTTAAATGGCAAAATATAATGCAAGACTGCAAAAGATGGAACAACCTAAAACTACCATTCTTGGCCAAAGTATCAATAATCAAAATGAACATTTTACCTAGATTAATGTATATATTCATGACATCACAGACAACAATACATAATAAATTCTTCAAACAAATTCATACCTTCCTAGCAACATTTATATGGGAACCCAAAAAAACAGAATCTCCTATCCAAAATTAACACTCCCCAAAAGCAAAGGAGGACTAAATCTACCAGATTTTAAAATGTACTACTCGATCATTAACACTAACAGAATATTGAGAATAGCTGAACATAACCCATCAATGGAAAATTGGTCTCCTCTCTGGGTGACAATATATTATAGATATATTAAAGCTCTAGGTTTCAATCCCAAAGCACTTCCATTCCTGAAGCAGAAAGAAATACAAACTTATAACATTATAGAGCCCTTAAAACATTCTATCAACCTAGCGCAAAAACTCTTTCAATTCTTGAACCTTAGACATGCCATGACAATACTGCAACCCCTTCATAAAAACCCAAATTTAAAAATAAACAATAAGATGCTGGACTTAGTCCCTTTTCCCAGACTAAAAGATAAAACAATCCAAGATATCTATCCCTACCTTAACTGTTCAATACAAGAAATGAGGACCAACTTAAACCTCCCTAAATCATACATAATAATCCTAAGACAAATCAAAGAACTGTGTTCCAGTTGTCTCCAAAATATTACTATGACCAATAGTGACATAGAAACTTGTAGCAGGCTTTGGAAAACTATCATCACAACAAAGAAAACTATTACCAATTCATATAAAATGATAAATGAAATCAAATACCAGAAGGACCTCCTCTTCTCTACCTACTGGAGAAAAATTAAACCATCCATAGATGCAAATAAGCCAGGCAATCAATCTAACACTGAAGATTCTACCCCTCAAAAAGTTAGCATACACTCAGCTCATGATCAATAATAATGCTTATTTTACACCTGCAATCATACACAAATTTAACACATCAAAATCACCTTTCTGCTCACACTGTAAGGACCAGATAGCTGACTTAATCCATGTATTTTGGAGCTGTAAATGTGTCTATAAACTCTGGAACTCTCTCAAGGTACAATTACAAAAAACGGGTTATCAAACATCAACATTAACTTGGGAATTCACTTTGTTACACATTCTCCCACCCAACATCCCAAGAAAACAAGCAAATACACTTTTAACAATTTTCCTACTAATGAAACTGTATATAGCTTTTAAATGGCTAGATACGATAAATATCTCTTGGGAGGGTTTTAAACAAGTAGCTACACAACACCTTTTAGCTCATAAAATAGTAATAGATAAAAGAAACAAAAACATGAAATCCAGAGAAATTTGGGAACAGACCTTTAACATCATATTAGCATAATTCATCACACAGCAACTTAGAAATACACTATAATGGAACCAAAGAAGACATACAAGTCCAGATATTAAATAATAACTTGTATATTATGAATGTATATACTGTCTATATAACTGTGGAATTAACAATGAAAGCATCTATGTACATAGTGTAAATAGATATGTTGTATGACCTATATCCTGTGGTATTTGACATCAGTGTATAACATATGTATATGTGTGTATGTGTATGTATGTATATATGTATGTATGTATATATATATATATATATATATATATATATGTGTGTGTGTATGTATGTGTATATATATATATATATATATATATATATATATATATATATGCACATGGTCATGTTGTAAGATGGTTTTTATTTGTGACATTTATTAATGTAAAAATAAAAATAAAAATTATTGAAAAAAAAAAAAAAAGTGCCATAGATCCTGAAGCTGTAAGGTTATCCTCCTCATCCTAAATTTTGTAAGTTGAGCTCCTCAAATAGGTTGAGGTTTAGGATGGATAACAGTAACCATTTCATTCACAGTGGAATTCCATTGGCTTTTTATTTCTTTAAAATGGAAGATTTATATCATTTACAGAGATATTTTAATTCCAATTTTAGACACTTCCACCATGGCAGGATAGGGAAGCTACCAACTGCGTTTAGCTGAATAAAGGACTTCACTCCTTGATGGATGTAACTGGATAGTTAATATTTTTTAAGAAAAAAGGGAATCTATCTTCCAGTTATACAATTTTTTTCTGTTGAAGTGAAGGAGAATGTGACAGTTAATGCCTTAAATGTAACTGGCAAAAGATAGCCATAAAACAAAAACAAAACAAAACAAAACAAAAAAAACTAATTCAATTCGGGTATATGACGTCTCTGAACTAATCAAGACTTCAGCTAGAATTAACAAGGCCACATCTAAAGAATCCATCCTTGACTGGATTCTAGCATCCAACCTAAAAAATGTTACCACAGCTATGTTACATAATTAGACACCCCAAACAACCCCTCAAGGTTCATCACTATAACACAGAAATGCTCGGATCAACTGCATTCCACTTAAAACTCTTCCCCTTGATGAAGCAGTAGATAAGTTTAATATAATATTTCTTAATATCCTGGCAGAGCAAGCACCATTAAGAATCAAAAGAGTTGAAAACAAAATGTCTCCTTGGTTAAATAAAAAAATCAAAGTATACCATGTAACTTAGAGATAAAGTGTGAAAGTCATGGCTACAAAACAAGTCTCAAACATCCCTGCAACAATGTAGGTAGTTGAAGTTAAAGAACCATGACAGACAATGTGTAGAAGAGGATAAAAAGGAATATTATAGCATCACCAAAAAGTCATCATTAAACAATCCAAAAAATTCTGGAAAACAAGAAATGAACATTGCTCAGCCCTGGAAAATGAATGCAAACCGATCCAACCCATCCTCAAACATTAACACTTAAAGCATTGCTTCACAGTTAAACTCACATTTTATCAGTACAGTAACCTCCTCTTCTGCAAAACAAAACTACTACAAATCCAGCCCTCCCACACCAGTCAGTGAAGCCACAACAGACCTTCATACTCAGGCCAGTGCCAACATTTGCAATGAAAAGTGACTATGCACCCTTGTGACAACAACCACTGCTCTTGACCATCTTCCATCTCAATACCTCAATCCTAGTGCATATAGCTTTGCATATCCTCCATCAATTCTAATAAATTGCTCTTTCCAAGAAAAATGTGGCCCCATCTTATGGAAAAAATCCTGTATAATAACCCTCCATAAAGACAGATCTTCAGCTGAGCTCACAAACTATAGACACAACACCATCCTCCTTTCCTTGTCCAGAATCTTGGAAAGATGTATTCACTTCCAGCTTACTACATATATTACATCTAAAAACCTCCTCTGTTCCTCACAGCATGATTTCAGACCCAGTCACAGTACAACCACTGTCCTTCTAAGGTTCACAGATATAATACATTACAATAGAAATTCCAGTAGTTAAACCACAGACCAATTTCTGGATTTGTCCAAGACATTCAGCACAGTTTATCATTGAATTATCCTAACTAAACTCTCTTTCTATGGGCTGACCTGCTCCTCACTTAATTTAACAAGGCAGGATTGGTCTTGAGTGTCAAGGCAAAGGCACTGTGAGCCAGCAGTGATTATGCTACTGTGCGGTTTAAACAGAGAGGGACCAGAGTACAAAAACAAAAATGATGGTCAGAGATTTTAGGAATGTAGTTTATGATGAACTGGAGAAGATGGTTAAAGATGAGTTAGGAGAATGAAAAATTTGAAGGAACAAAAATAGTGGTTAGACATGGCATATTTAAGAGTATGCAAGCAGGTTTGGAGAAGAGGCAAAAAGACTAGAAACTCAGGGTAGCTACACGGGGATTGTGAAGCTAACAATTTGAGGGGAATACAGCAGGTAGGTAAGAGGTGTATGAAGGTGTAGCAGTCTGGCACAGTATATGAAAGCTAGTAGATGAGCTACAAAACCGGTAAGGAAACCAAATCTGCAAGTTAGAAAGTACCTGGCAGAAAGGAAGAAGAAAGAGAACAATGTCTGTTTATAATACACAAAAGAAAGGAGGCAGGGATAGATAGACATGGTCTGACTGAGTAAAGAGTGGAATGAGAGGGCAGAAGACTGAAAAAAGCACAGAGACTGAATAAATAAATTAGAGTGGAGAGAGCAGTAGATAGACGTTAGGGTGTAGAAGGAAGAGGTAAATGGCGTAATTGCCCTAACTAGATGGGTTTTCTCTTGTAGCCTTAAGGAATTTCTTCATGTGTGATGTATGAGCTCCTGATAAAGATCTTCCATTGTAAAAGTGTCTTTGAAGCGGAGGACAGCAAATGCAATAACCATGTACAGGAATGGGTAGGAAAACAAGGAACTACAAGACTACTATATGAAGAAAAAAGATGCAGATAAAATCTTGCAGAAAACCCTGAGGCAAGGACTAGTTGCCTTCTTAGATGGCAACAACAAACTCTAGGCCAGAAACCAGTAAGGATGCATTGCCTCGAGGAGCAGTTGGTCAGACAACATCCAGCATGTGAAAGGGTGGTATGCAAAACTTTCCTGGGAATATCAGTAGGCATGGTCAACCTGGTCTTCAACAAGACTTAACTTGGTCCCATGTAGGCATCTTACCACAAAACTGGTACGTTTGGTAGTAGTTCCAAAAGTGAAGAAATGAACTGCTGCATTGTTGAAGAGTAGGACACTGATGGTTGTAATGGCTGCAATAATTTGAAGAATAAGGAAGTTGACTCAAAAAGTACAAATTAATTCACTTACATGTCCTGTACTCGTTGGACAGTTTTTTCAAACTTACTGAAAAAAAAAAAAAAAAAAGAACACGATGATCCTCTTTAATGATAACACAAATATAGGTGTAACAGCCAGAGAGCAGGAGAATAGTGTTAAAAAAGATTTTAAAAAGTTGTACAAGCATGCCAAAATGTGGTATTGGACATTCAGTGCAGACAAATACAAACTACTCACTTATGTTACAACAACTCTAGTGTTAAGTATCAGCTACAGAAGTGGACCCAATCACAGCAAAGCATGAAAGGGACCTGAAGATGTGATTCAAGCCTGCACTGCATCACCAGGAACAGAGTGAGAATGCAGAGATAGCAGCAAACAAAATGCTGTGGCGTATCCTCAGGGCACAAACTATACAAGCAATAGGATAATATGTCATCTCTAGTGACCCATTCTCAAACCATTGTATCGTGTGCAGTTCTGAACACAATGCAAGAAAGGGGGCATACAGTGAGAGATTATATCAGGAGCAATTTGAGCAGATGCCTGAAGCCCACAGCTCCAGGAGTCACAAAGTAAACCAGCAAAATCATTGTTGTTATCAGCACTGCTAACTTTTTTTAGTTAGATTGTGTACTGAACACAGTAATCAATAATGAAACCAACATATTTTACATCACAGTGACACTGAGAGTATTTATCTGTGATTACTCAGGGTGTTTTCCATTTGCACATGTGCAAAACACTCTGGTGATACTGTCCAACTTGAGATGATTTATTTATATATTTCATTCTTTAGTTAAAAATAAACAAATAAGCAGCCCACTGTGACCTTATCTAAAGAAGCCACAATTTTCTGCTCATTGTCTTGATATAATTCATTGAGATGGCAATGAACAGAAACCCCACGCATATTAAACAGTATAGTACATAGTTGTGAACTTCTGGTATGAAACAACAGCAACACTTGGTGGTAGAGTGAGATAGATAATTTTATTTTTGTTATATTCTGATAGGCAATCAGACAGGGGCAGTGTGCGCAGTCACTGGATAGCTAGGAGATGGCAGTATTGTGCATTTCTGTGAAATTAAGACAAAATATTGTTTATTTTATTTCTATTTTATTTCAGTTTGATAACTGGGTAAGCATGCTGGTAAGCAGACCCTTTTCAGCCATAACACAGGCCATAAGGCAAGTAAACAATATTATAGTTACATAGACAATGAAAGAAGTAACTTTTCAGCCACAACACAGGCCATAAGGCAAGTAAACAATATTATAGTTACATAGACAATGAATGAATTAACTTTACAGCCACAACACAGGCCATAAGGCAAGTAAACAATATTATAGTTACATAGACAATGAATGAATTAACTTTACAGCCACAACACAGGCCATAAGGCAAGTAAACAATATTATAGTTACATAGACAATGAATGAATTAACTTTACAGCCACAACACAGGCCATAAGGCAAGTAAACAATATTATAGTTACACAGACAATGAATGAATTAACTTTACAGCCACAACACAGGCCATAAGGCAAGTAAACAATATTATAGTTACATAGACAATGAATGAATTAACTTTACAGCCACAACACAGGCCATAAGGCAAGTAAACAATATTATAGTTACATAGACAATGAATAAATTAACTTTTCAGCCACAACACAGGCCATAAGGCAAGTAAACAATATTATAGTTACACAGACAATGAATGAATTAACTTTACAGCCACAACACAGGCCATAAGGCAAGTAAACAATATTATAGTTACACAGACAATGAATGAATTAACTTTACAGCCACAACACAGGCCATAAGGCAAGTAAACAATATTATATTTACATAGACAATGAATGAATTAACTTTTCAGCCATAACACAAGTCATAAGGCAAGTAAACAATATTATAGTTACATAGACAATGAATAAATTAACTTTTCAGCCATAACACAAGTCATAAGGCAAGTAAACAATATTATAGTTACATAGACAATGAATGAATTAACTTTACAGCCACAACACAGGCCATAAGGCAAGTAAACAATATTATAGTTACACAGACAATGAATGAATTAACTTTACAGCCACAACACAGGCCATAAGGCAAGTAAACAATATTATAGTTACATAGACAATGAATGAATTAACTTTACAGCCACAACACAGGCCATAAGGCAAGTAAACAATATTATAGTTACATAGACAATGAATGAATTAACTTTACAGCCACAACACAGGCCATAAGGCAAGTAAACAATATTATATTTACATAGACAATGAATGAATTAACTTTACAGCCACAACACAGGCCATAAGGTAAGTAAAAAATATTATAGTTACACAGACAATGAATTAATTAACTTTTCAGCCATAACACAGGCCATAAGGCAAGTAAACAATATTATAGTTACACAGACAATGAATGAATTAACTTTACAGCCACAACACAGGCCATAAGGCAAGTAAACAATATTATAGTTACACAGACAATGAATGAATTAACTTTACAGCCACAACACAGGCCATAAGGCAAGTAAACAATATTATAGTTACACAGACAATGAAAGAATTAACTTTACAGCCACAACACAGGCCATAAGGCAAGTAAACAATATTATAGTTACATAGACAATGAATGAATTAACTTTTCAGCCACAACACAGGCCATAAGACAAGTAAACAATATTATAGTTACATAGACAATGAATAAATTAACTTTTCAGCCATAACACAGGCCATAAGGCAAGTAAACAATATTATAGTTACACAGACAATGAATGAATTAACTTTACAGCCACAACACAGGCCATAAGGCAAGTAAACAATATTATAGTTACACAGACAATGAATGAATTAACTTTTCAGCCATAACACAGGCCATAAGGCAAGTAAACAATATTATAGTTACACAGACAATGAATGAATTAACTTTACAGCCACAACACAGGCCATAAGGCAAGTAAACAATATTATAGTTACACAGACAATGAATGAATTAATTTGTACTTTGTGCACATCATGATACAGTAGATGTGTTAATGAATGTTGGCAATAAGCATAGGTTCAAAGCAGAGGAGATTACAGAGGAGAGTAACAATTACCAACAGCTTTTGTTCCTTCAGCGTTGATATCTGCAAGGTCTTTTGTTGCCTAACTTTTGAGTGAAGACCATTCCTATAAATTATTTTAACTTAGAAAGTGCCTTTTCACCTGATAATATTTCAAAATGTGGTCTGACAAGTAAAAAGATGTTTTTATTTTATTTATTTTATTTTATTTTCAGTTTGATTACCGGGGAAGTCCACTGGGCCTGAAAGTGCCCGCTTTCAGTGGACGCCCGGGTAGAAAAGCTCCATTATCAATACAGTAAGGGTTACATAATTATTAAGGTATGATACATATACAATACAATATCCATACAGTAAGGAAATGCAAATGCATACAAAGTACAGCATACAACACAGTTAGCAAGCATGATCAACTGTCTTTATAATGAAAGATCTAAGGTTCTTGCGTTATTATACTAGTAGAGGGAAGACCGTTTACAAGTAGTTAATTCAAATAAGTAAGGTATATACTTGATGTGCAATCAATAGAAATAATTTGCTATTTACATTGTATACATACTTGAAATCAAGTGAGAGATTGCTTAGTCAGTTACAGAGAGCTTGAGTCTGTTCTAGGAGAATAGAAATGTGAGTTAGAGAGAGGATAGGAGCAAGGAGAATGAAGAACTCCTTGGGGGATTCCCTTGAATTTAGGTAGGGTGAAAGCAGGAACATTTCCATTTGGATGACAGGTATGAGAAAAGCTGGGTTTTGAAGGTTTGTGAGTTTGGTATAGTCCTAAGTGAAGGAGGGAGAGAATTCCATTTCTTGCCTAGTGAGAAAGAGAGGAGAAGCTGGCCAGCAGGTCATTTGGGTTTGTGGGTAGAAGTTAAATTTTGGTGCTCAGATCTCAGAGATCTATTTGGGATGTATGGGGAAGGATGTTTGTTAGGGCTGGGCATTTATCTGGATGAAATATTAGTTTGTGAGCAGTGGTGAGTTGTAGGAAGTCTAGGTAGTTAGAGAGTTCTAGCCAGTTCAGAGATTGTAGGGTAAGGCAATGTTGAGTGGAGTTTTTGGATTTAGTGGCAGATTTAGAGATCTTATTATAGCAATTTTCAAGTTTGGAGGTGATGGAAGAAGTCAGATTTGTTAGAAGAGGGGCTCCGTATAATAAGGATGGTAGAAGGTAGGTAGTTTGGTTCACAATAAATGTTTTTCATTGCTACTCATGCTCAGGGTGCTGGATTTTTTCTCTTTTCATCACGTTTGGTTTATCCGGGCATCTACCGTACTTGCTAGCCTGCTCTCTACTTGTGTCACTTTTTGCTGGCTGTTGGTGTCTGAGGAGTAGCGGTTTGACAGTGGATTCGGCATTCGTGGTGGTGATTTTTCCCTTCCGAGTTGTGGATTTATACCAGTACCATTTTTTGGTAGTGATTCAACCTGTGTATTAAGGGAACGAGTTGTCTCAATTATTTTGCCACCATTTGGATCTATTCAGCATTTTTGTGTCTGCATAGTGTTTGGGTTTCTGTTATCTACATTCGCAAAATATTTTGGAGGGCATTTTGTGCTCAGTCTGGCTGCAGGTGTATTACTTGCATTTGTATGGATGGGTCAGGAATACTTTTGGAGTTAGACTTATGAACATTTTCTGACTGTATTGCGGTTAGTTGCCAGTTTTCAGCATCCGCGTTTCATCCGGACGCCATTTTGTGTTGGGCTCAACGGTTACTGTCAGGCCTCTTTTTACGATTTGGAATTACCAGGAACGGGCCAGGAACATTTTTGGATTAGCACTTCGATACCACATTGGGGTTATTTATCCATCAAACATTTATTTTGGGTCAACGGTCATAGTTTCCGGCGATCGGACGATTGTGGTTATCAAGCTCCAAGGATACAAGTACTGTTTAATATAATATTTTTTTCCTTTGGACATATTTTGAATTTCACTTCTTATATATTTGTTTAAATGTTGTGATTCATGTATTACACACAGTGAAACGGTATTCTATTCATATTTCATTGGTCTGTCCTGGATTTTCCAGTTTTTGTCTCTTGATTGTTATTTCATTCATCAGTTGTAACAGACCTTGACAGAACGACTTATCTGGTGTATATTTACATTTGGCTATATTATTGATGAATACAGGTCACTTTGATTTCCCCTTGTATATGTGCATTTTGCTTCACAGATAGTGGGATTCATCACTTTTGTTTATTATTATTCAGATATACAACTATTGTCACAGTTGGTATCACATCTTCTATAAGCAATTCAGCAAGGTACTTGTAGAATGTGAGGTGTGACAAATTTTTCTGATATCTTGCTTCTGGGTTGCATTTTCAAGTTAGTGTACATTAATGTAGGAGGGATTATGATATTTTTACATCATATTTTATGAGAAAATACTGTGTTTGCTGTGTATGGTAGGAACTGATTATATGTTCATCCATTCATTTTGTTGGGGACGTTTGTTCATTCTTTACATATTTTTTAGTATTCCTATTGAATAGTGCTAGGTTATCTCCTTCATGTCTACATATGGTTCAGGGATTTTCAGTTTGCACTAGTTGCAATATACCTTTGATTGAACAATTCATTGGGCTTATATTTATACATGGTTACACCATTTGTCAATACAGGCCATCTTGACATTCCCAAATCCAGGAGTATTTTGTTTCTCCGATCGTAAGTGTTACTAATCTTGTTTATTTCTATTGAAGTATATATCTATTGCTATAGTTTGCAGTACATTTTCTTCAAATATTTCCAGTAGGTACTTGTAAATGGTGATGTATGACAACACTTTTTGATATTGAGCCTCTGTGTTGTTTTTTCAAGTTAGTCCACATCCATGTGGATGAGCTTATGATATTTATACATCACCATTTATCACAAAAATATTATTTGTTAAATATGTATGATAGGAATAGATTGCTTATTCCTTCATGTATTTTTTCTTTGGAGTTTGTTCATACCCTTCATTACTTCCATTGAATACTGGTATGTCCATAACTCTACACACATAAAGTTTTTGGATCCTTAGGGTATAGGGCTCCACGTACTTCAGTATTGGATATTAGTGTCCAGACTACCTGCCCATAGTATCATACCGTTTTAGTGTTTTTTGGTGAGTCTTCTTTGTCCCTCTGCTTAGAAGCCCCTCATTTTTGATTAGTCTTTCGACTTTTTCTTCTAGGAATTTTTTTGGGGGTCAACCTTATTTGGACTATATTTGGACTTATATAGTTATTACATTGATCAGTTGGATATCTTTAGATTGGATATTTAACACATCACATTTGGCTTTAACATATACACAATTTATTGTCATGGATCTTAATAATATGATACAAGGACTATGCGCAGACAAAGATGATATACATATCTTTGGGATTGAATCTTGCAGGGGGTCTGCTACTAACACCATAACTGAACCAGTTGACGATTGTGATATGTTATTCACTCAATTTGCCAAAAAAATCAAAACATTAAGATCCAATATATGGCATTCCAGATTATTTAAGGCATATAAACATCAGAATATTGCCCCGAGGGGCCTTAGAGCCAAATTGCAACCATTGGTCGGCAAACCGGATGAGGTATTAATCAAAGAGTGGAATGCTGCACAACAGGATTCGGCCATGATGTTTGTTAACATCCTTTCTTCTTATTATGACAGAACGATTCAAGCCAATATTTGTGATGTGCAAAAATTGTGTGAGGAGTTAAAATCATATGAGAGTCAACCCAACTTTTCTGGATTGTTGAATAGACTATCCAGAGAACTGTCGGCCTCTGAAAAAATTCTTAAAGAAAAGAAATTGAAAACATTTTCAAGAGATATAGAAGATTATGAGAGGGGGAAACCCTTTGAGTTATACAAAGGGGTATGATTTGCGGAGGGCACAAAGAATTTCACGTTTACATGTAAAAAACGGCCCAGATCTATTCTTAAGAGGGGCACATCACCCACTAGGAGTTCGGGGGAAGAATCGTCCACTACAGATACCAAATCCATTCAGTTGTCAGATTCACCCACTCCCAAAAGAGTACATAATGCAGGTCACCCTTTAGGCACAGACACAGGGAGGGACGCAAGCATAAAAACATTGGAAGAACTTTTTCTGTCAATAGTCAAATAAATACAAATTGTTCAAATGTGCATAACATTTCTAATTATGTATTAACACCAATGGAAGAACATTTGCTAAATAAAGGTCTTGGTTTTATTCCTGGCTTTCTTGTTGATGAAAGTACATTTGTATCTGATGTTATGGATTTCTGTAGAAAATTAAATCTCAAAATTTTCTTTGATGAGAAGGATTCCACTCAAAGATCTACTGAATTTAAATTTCTAACATCCAAGTTTAGTCCTCCGATGGACAAACATGTGGCCATATTCCAGAATGCAGTCGCAGAAGATTTACATCAGCAGTTAGGCACAGGGAACATTATCAGAAACAATCTAAACATCAATGAACAACAGGCTCTTACTAACCTGAAAAACAACACTGACATCACCATTCTTCCTGTGGACAAGGGTGGGGCCATTGTGGTGATGAATTCCAGTTATTACTGGGCTGAATGGTTAAGACAAGTGTCGAACACTCAGCATTATTTACAGATGCCCATTGACCCCACGCCCAGTTTCAAAAAAGAAATTGATGATTTTTTGCAACTCGCAGTTGAGGAAGGTATCATCAGTACTAAAACCAAATTTCATCTTACTACTGTGGATCCAGCCAAACAATACCTGTATTTACTCCCTAAAATTCATAAATCATATTCCACACCTCCAGGGAGACCTATAGTGTCAGGTATTGGTTCACTGACGGAACCTCTGTCCGCCTTTCTTACTCAATATCTTAAACCTTTGTTATGATATGTTAGGGCTAGACTACAGGAAACCACGGAGTTCCTTCAGATTGTTTCTGAATCACAGCTTGAAGAGCATTGGATTATGTGCACTCTAGACGTTACATCATTATATACTAGTATACCACATTGGGCAGGGTTAATGGCACTTGAATATTGGCTACAGAATATTAACATTTACAGTCCAGGATTCAATACCCTATTGATTTGCATGGCAGAACATGTTCTCACCAAAAACATCTTCTATTTCAAAAGCAATTGTTACTGGCAGATACAGGGTACAGCGATGGGTGCGTCTTTCACACCAATTTATGCAGATCTCTTTATGGGATTTGTTGAAGACCATATTATATACAACGAATCGCACAACCTGTACCTGCCAGATATGGATATCTGGAGACGATATCTTGACGATTGCTGGCTAGTCTGGAAAGGAGGAATTGAGTATCTCCAAGAATTTGTTGAATATTTGAATAGCAACAAATGGGGTGTTAGATTTACAGTCAATTATGATACACAACAAATTGATTTTCTGGATGTACACCTCTCTCGAGAAGTGGATAATACTTTACGTACCATCGTACATAGGAAATATTCCTAAATCCCAGTTCATTAGGATTAAGAGAATCTGTTCATCGAACTCTGATCTCATATGCTGCCAGCATGATCTTTGTAACAGATTTACACAGCGGGGTTATCACATTTGGGACATTCATTCAGCAGTTGGCATGACTGCCAACTTGTCTAGGGATTCCATGTTATGTTATAAACCTAAGATTGCTCAATCATCAGATCAGACACCGAGATTAGTAACCACCTTCGGTAGAAATACCTACCAATTACAAGACATAATCAGTCATCACTGGAACATATTAACTAACAACAAACACCTAGCAAAATGGCTAGATGACAGATGTCTTTTCTCTTACAGGAAAGGTAAAACCTTAGGATCACACTTTTCGTACTTTAAAAAAACTACTTTCCAGGAAGTTTCTAGGATTCAGACCACTATTTTGGGGGACAAACTAACAGGCTGTCACCCTTGTGGTCACTGTGCTTTTTGCAAATTTGTTTTCACCACCAAAGAATTCACTAGCAAAAACACAGGTAAGATTTATGATATCAAACATTTTGCCAATTGTAGTACGGACTGGGTGATCTATTTACCTACATGCACATGCAGGGCCTTCTATATTGGACAAACATCTAGACAGTTTCATATCCGCATTTCTGAACAGTTAGGGGATATCAGAAATGCTAGGCCTACCAATGCATTATACAAACATTCCATCATACACAAAACGGCCCAATTTTCCTTTATTTGTATTGACAGAATTGTTGGTAACAGAATGTACAAAACAGGATGGCACAAATTATTGGATAA
This sequence comes from Protopterus annectens, assembly GCF_019279795.1. NCBI lineage: Eukaryota > Metazoa > Chordata > Ceratodontiformes > Protopteridae > Protopterus > Protopterus annectens. The sequence goes on along the minus strand of NC_056726.1, from coordinate 1,895,165,342 downwards.
TAAGGAAACCAAATGGATAGTGAAATTAGGTGGCTTGTTTCCACCAGGTCTTAATGACAAATTGCAGTGAATTACATAGTGATATTAATTACTATTATATTACATTAACAACTGCACTATGTCAGAAATATTTTTTGGTTATTCTTTGTATTTTTTGCATGTAGGTCATTATATTCACTAGTATCCACATGGCATTCCACATTATTGTATTTTGGATGACTGTAGCTAAATAACATTATTTTTCTAAATTAATTGTATGTCTTATCTTTTGCATATATTCACTGTCAATTTTTTAATATAAATATTTTTTTGTGGTTATATTGTTTGCATACAGGAAGTGATGTCAGGTCACTCAGTTTGTATTTCCTATAAATATGACTAATTGTGAGTTTTCAAATAAGCCACTGAAGAAAGCTAGTTGCTGAAACCTTTTTGGTTCACAATAAATGTTTTTCATTGCTACTCATGCTCAGGGTGCTGGATTTTTTTCTCTTTTCATCACGTTTGGTTTATCCGGGCATCTACCGTACTTGCTAGCCTGCTCTCTACTTAAGGTAGGTAGTTGCCAGGGTATGCCTTGTGGAATTGGAGAGAAAGGGATTATTCCTATAGAGCATACCTAATTTTTGGTGGCTTTTCTTTATGTTTTGTTGAATGTGGATATCGACCATGAGGTGTTCGTCTATGGTAATACCGAGATGTTTTGCAGAAGGGACCACTTCTGTAGCAGAGACCAAAGATGGAAACAGTTCAAGAAGAGCAATCAGTAAAAATGCAGACTACTAATGGTAAGGCAAGGTGTGGGTAAGTATAGAGGTGAGGAAAATGGGTCTATATCAGAACATCGAAAGTTCACATTTTCGAATGATCTTACATTGACCCCTAATCAGCGAACGCTAACAACATCGAACATTCAGAACAGCAAATTTTTTCCTAGGGAAAAAATTTGCTGCTCCAAAACACATACACACAACACAAGCACACCAAACAAACAGCAATCCGCACACATACACCCAAAATCTTACAGCTAACCCTACACTAAACTGTACAGACACCACTAACTATCCACTTACCTTAACCCAAACCCTAACCCTAAGGTCCGTCACTATCGCACACTCACCTCACCCGTGCCCTAACCCTAACTCACCTAACTCGCCCTAACCCTCACGTCCACACAATCGCACACATACCTCCTTCGCGCCCTAACCCTAACTCACCTAACCCATGCCCAATTGCACACTTACCTGAACCCTACCCATAACTTTCCACCACAGCGCTGAAAATAGCAAAACGACAGAAATGGACAACTGAATTCTTTCCCTAGGAAAAAATTAGGTTATCTGTCGTTTCGCTATTTTCAGTGTTCGCTGAATAGGGTCGATGTAAGAACATTTGAAAGTATGAACTTTCGGTGTTCTGATATAGACCTGAGGAAAACAATAGCTGCAATTGTAAGAGGACAGTTGGGTGGTTATAGTAAAAGTAAAAGGAAGAATGTGATTATGCCAAGAGTAGGTGTTGGAATTCAGAAGATGAAAATAGTTGTATTATAAACTATAGGATAGGCTTATAAGGTAAGACTGGATACTGGTGTCACCTAGTGGACAGATATTATATTGCAACAGAGGTTCCTTCTAGACAATCTATTCAGTTAAAGGAGAAAGAATAAAGGTGAGAAAGGAATACTGTTACCGTATAGAGGGTGGGGTGGGGTGGGGGGTGAGGCTGCTGGCTGTCCTGGCTAGGAAGCGTTCTTTAAACCACCTGGAAGTGTTAGATTACTGACATATGCTTTTAGTGTCAGGCTTAGTTAATAACATACTTTCTTGCTTCCTTTTCTGAGAGGGTACAAGAATATGAAGGCAGTACGATAAGACTGCAGGTAACTTGAATGGGTCCTTAATCGGCAGGTACTTATGTCCTGGTTCAGAAATAGCAAGTTGAGGAGCTGGGAACCTTTTAGGAGAGAGAGAAAAATATAGAGGGAAAAATTAACAGGCAGCCCTTAGTATATAAGAACAGATAATATTTCCTGAGCAATTAAAGAAAAAAAAAACATCAGTTCAGTCACTTAGCAAACAGATACTATGGGATAACATTAGTTAGATGTACTTTTGTCTAAGTTAGTTATGTGCATGTATTTAAACAGAAGTAGTGCTGGAAAACTGTAGAAGACACAACTGCAGGTTCACAATAGGTGCAGACTAACCAGAAAGCACAATAGTATTACTGTGGTTCTATTATGCAGATAGTTCATAGGTTCATAGGTTTATACCGGGCTATCTGCCCTAGGTCATTTATGAGCCTAGCCAAAAATGTGTTTGGCTCTCTCCACCCTTATAATTTAACTTCTAGAGCCTCAGTCCAGTAGTCCCACTGGAGTGATCCCAGGTGCAAACTTACGGTTTCCCATCCACTCATCAAGATTTCTCTTGAAGAGGGCCAGCAAGGGGCTTTGTCTTACGTGAATTGGGATTTTATTCCAGAATGTGGGAAGCCTTTCGGTAGTAATTATAACATAGTAAGCATTTCTCAAAGGACAGCTATGCTAGGTATAACACATACTTGACTAGAATAGCATAGTTAGAGAAGTTTGTGAGAAACAGAGTTGAAGCACATTATGTGTCCCATATGTTTATCACAATCAGATGTCTGAAGTGTTCATAGTCAGCGCAGTGGCTATAACTGTTTGTGTGCTGCTGAGGCCCTGGCTGTAGATAAAGCCTGTTGTATTCTCAGTTTAAACAGTCTTGCTTTACAAGACTAGTGTACATTTATATGAAATAAGTTGGCATAATTTACTCACTGTCTACTGCTTGCATGAAACAGCATTGAAACTGTTCTTGATATCACAAAATGTCCCTGAATTTGCTTTATATTTATGGTCTGGCACTTGTACAGTTTGTGGTTTTCTGGCAAATTACTGAGGACTGCTGTCATTGATTAATTGCAGACATCTGAGTTTCAAACTTCATGCCCTGCAAAAAATAAGTGCTAAAGCAAAAATTAACAAATGTCTAATAGTTAAGAGCTATAATTAAAACTTGTCCATAATTTTGGCCGTTTGTTCTTTGTTATTTTTGGCTTTTTCCCTGAGTCTTGTTCTTAGAGTTTGAGATGCATTATTTTTGATACATAGCAATGTGGCAACTACTGCTTAATGGGGGTTGACGGCTGTTTGTGAATGAAAGCAATGTACCATCTTGTCTTCACAGTTTAAACAGTCTGTCTTTGCAGAATAAGGTTGAATATGTTTGAAATAAGCTGGAATGCATTACTCTGTGGCTGTGAAACAAGCTTTAACTGCATTGTTCTCCCCATAGCTGTTATTTATTTATTTACCCCAATCTGTCATCTGAGGTATACACAGTCAACAACCGAGCTATAATTGCTTGGTTGTTTGTGAAAGAGAATGACTCACTCTTCTGCTGTTGTGATCAAGTTAAACCATTATTTGTCCAGTTTTAGATGGTTGGAGTACTTTACTATGGCCATTTTTATCACAATCAGTCATTTGAGGTGACCGCAGTGAGGGACTTTGATTTATGCTTCGATACACAGAAGTATTATAATAACAGCAGCTTAAGTGGACTTTTATGGTTGAAAATTTCCAAAATGTGGTATTTTATTAGTGGTTATGAATGTGTATTTCACTTCTTGCTGGAAAAAAATTGTAGTACTACTGATTAAAAAAAACAAAAATTTGCTTTATTAAATAATAAATATTATTTTAAATAATAATAAGTTGATTCATGCATGCTCCAAAAATTGTTTATGGGATCCTTTTTTTGAAAACCACACATGGCACAAGTTTCATGTAATATGACACTGTTGATCAGTGTCACTGGTCACCTGCATATGTACAAATGATAAGCACTGTTAGTAAATAAATGTAAATTCTCATGGTGACAGCACATAGCTCTCAACTTTCCAGATTTTTGCAAAATATTACTGATTTTACCTCATATTTTAGCTTTGTCCATTGCAAAATATTTGATTTTTCTGGTAAATCTGCAAGGATTACAGACACTTTCAGCAATGCCAGTCACTAAAGTTTAATACTTCTTATTGTTCAAAAAATGCATGTTGATGCAAAACCTGCTGTTTTATTAACTTCGTATGTGATTTAGAGGAATATTCAAACACTCTCCAAGGGGCAGCCATGGTGGTGCAGCAGTTAGTGTTGCCACCTCACATCAAGAGGTTCTCTGGTTCAATTCTCAGCTGGGGTGCCTTTGGTGTAGAGTTTACATGTCCTCCTGTGGTCACGTGGGTTTCCTCTGGGTGCTCCTGTCTCCTCCCACATCCCAAAGATATGCTGTAGATGGATGGACACTCTAAATTGCCCCTAGGTGTGAGTGCATGTGTGTGCCTTCTGTGGAAAGTTGGGCGCCACTGCCAATCATGAGCAGACAGGTGGTCCGCTGTGGCGATCCCTAACTGGGAAAAAGCCGAAAGAAGAAGATTAAAACACTCTCCAAGACTTTAGACTTTGTCCCCCCATTATTTTTAAGATTGCCCAGAATTCTTGAGCAAAGGAGTTGATAGATATATGTCAGTGTCATTTAACCCTTTTTTATTAAAATTAAAAATAAATAGCGGTTTTCTCAGTGATTGTTATAATCACCACAGAGGCTATCAAAAGTGAATTAATGGTGCTGGACACATCGAGACTTTTTAAAATAAAAGTAATTTGTTGGCTGGCTTTGGGCAGCTGCCTGAGGTACCACTATTAGCACCCACTGCCACTTGTTATTAATGCCAGTAATAAAAATACCTAGTGAAGTGTTACTTTTTACTGAATATTTTGTTTAGTGTTGTTATTTATATAATAACTTAAGATGCAAATTTGTTTTTGCAACATCTGAGTCACATTATACACACAAAGTCATCAAAAAGTGAAGTGACATAATTAAGAGAGCTTCACATTTAGGAATGCTTTCTTGCTGTACTGTTTTCTATAATATTGGTATTTTAATATTCAGTGGTCTTAGGGATACTGCTTCTTCTGTAACAAGAGCAAGAGAAAAGTCTTTAAGAAAAAAAGACAGTATGGAAGACATGAACATGTACTGGAGAATGGAGAGACATTTCTGTTAACAGGAAGTAACTCAAACTATAATTGAAAGTGAGTTCCAGTGGAAATAAGATGTTTAAAGCTAGAAGAAGACGAAAGTAGTTTCACAAAGTAAGGCTAGCTTTGAAACAAGGGACAGTAGTATATGTGTTTAAATGAGACAAAAGAACAAAATAAATAGCATAAAAGGTAGATCTCGAACAAATGCAATAGGATAAAGAAATATTAGATTTAATAGAGTGTAATGTGAAGTTCAGACTGATATTTTACAGAGGAAGAAATTAAATGCATGTGCATATTCTTCAGTGTGTTTCTTTTGAGATAGCCTGACAGCTGATGCAGAGGATTCAGGCTGTGAACTGTTAATGACCAGCTTTCTGTGGTACAGGGTTTGATTCCACCTGCCCTCATTTGCCTACTGTGTGATCTTGAACGTCACTTCAACAAGCATTGCTTTAGAGCAATTTGTAAATTAAGCTAGGCTCCTCAGTACTCTCCTAGATGTCAGGCCTAGTAACTACTTATGAACTTATGAGAGTGACTTTAGATCCAAGAGGGGGAACAAAGACATGGGGAAACAGTGAGAAGTTCAATTTAGATTTTTTATCCCAAGTAGATCCGTTGCAAAGATTATGTCCCCTTCGAAGAATGAGAGTGGCAGATAAATTGCTAGTAAGGAAAAACACATCAAGGGAAACTATATTCAGAAGCCGAAGATACATGGGACACAATAATATTGAATGGTGTATCTGAATGCAGGAAAGGCATGGATATAGTTCCCTAACTAATTTTACAGCAGATAATTGTGAATTACTGAGAGATTGAAAGTGTAAATATGAGGTATTAAGAATTCCAGAATTATTCAGAATTTTAGGATACATGAAAATGAATGATAGCGAGAAATTGGGTTACAAAACAAGAATGTAAGGAAAATGTAAAAGAAAAAACAGAAGCAATAGACAAATGCCCATTTACCATTAACATGTGAAGGAAAATAAATTATAGAATATAGGAAGTAGTACTAGAAATGGTAGATAGTTTAGGGGAAAATAGAAGAGCAGGAGAATTATCAGCATGGAAAAATGTGCTGCTAGAGAAGTGAAGAAAAAAAAGCTGGAAGAAGAAGGAATTAAATATAGGAGGGAATTAATAACTACACAGAAAAAGACAAAACAAGATATTAAAGTAATTCAAAGACATATGAAAAAGGTGCATTTTCCTTCAGGAAGTGAAAACAATAAACAGAGGGAAAGGCTGCAAAAATGAATAGAAATATATTGATAATTCCCTTTCTCAAAGATTAAGTTTTTGAAGTCTGATTCACATGCAGTATATGAAATAGTGGAACTTCAAAAGATCCTCTTTTGTCTAAGAATATGTTGATGTATAGGAATCATGGTTTGCAATGGGAAATTGTTTTTATTCTGCTAAACTTATTGATTGGTTTAATTATCTGTTTGTTTATTTCCTTTGCTAACCATCTAAGTGGACTAGACAGCAGACCCAGTTTGGACATGACCCAAGACAGTTTGGTGGCAGCAGTATGCTGAGTACAGCAACATATTATAGGTTAAAAATTACAGGCCTGAATACTGTAGATAGTTAAGAATATACATCATATGACAAAGCAGTAAAAATCAACATAAACTAACAAGCATTGAAGGTAACTGTTGTTTTCAGAGACTTGCTGAATTGAACAATGATCATTATAAAGAATAGCACATTAAGTATAAACTCAAGAACATTTAAGATAATGATGACTGTACAGGTGAGTATATGAATGGTAGTACTAGTCTATGTTGGTGTAGCCCATCGCCCATCCCAGCACCCCAGAGACATCTGCATTGCCAAAGGAACAACACTGCACCTCTCTGGATGTTACCTTTGATCCCGAGACACCTAAGAAGTGAAACAAACATAAAGAGTTCATTCTCTATTCCACCAATGCCCCTAAAGTCGAGAACTAGTTGAGCGACTCCCTCGTGGTAACAGTGTTAACATAAAAGTCATTCAAACTATTTTAAGACTAAGTTACCAAAGTAAGGTATTATCATGTATACTGTTGATTGGCAGGTCCCTACCAGACAGGATGTGTAGGTGTAGTTTCTCCCATTCTTGATTATTAATTCATTACCTATTAAGCTCTACATCTGTCTCTCTCTCTCTCTTTCCCTGCACATACTCTTTAACTGAGAGCTTACATATTACTGATAAGTTTGTCTTTCAAATAGATTAAGTGGTGTGCAGAAGTTGCTTTCTCACTTTAGCTTAACTTAATTACAATTCTTTATTCTTTATTGTCTTTCCACTCTTTCTCTTCATCTACCTCTCTCATACTTAGGGCTCGGCAGAAATTACCACTTCACTGATTCTTGTCTACATTCTTTGAGATTCACAACCAGGAAATTTCCCACTGCTGTGATAGGCCAAACAGTCCTTTTGATTCAAGATGCTTCTCTATTCCCTCAGCCTCCCTCCCATCCTTCCTCCAAATCCCTTTACTGCAGCCTAACGGCAATCAGTGTTGCTCACTTACCCGTCACAGCACAAAGGATGTATCTACAGGTACCTGCTATTCCTATCTAGTAAGCCATGTTACTTACTTGATACTTGATATATTCAAGCTCAGAGTATTAAACCTTACTTTTTTCTTGCTATAATTATATGAAATTGTTTGCACTACGTCTTGCTAAAGATCCCAAAACATTACTTGTTTGCTGTTGTCTACAATTATCCATACTTTTGCTATTTGTACTTTCTCAAGTGTGTGTGCTTAACATAACGTAGAGCCATAGCTTTTACAATGCATGCTGTAATAGCTGCCAGCACTTTGTTATGTTGAGATGCATTAGACTTGAACTGGAAGCAGTTTTGTGCACAACAGGCTGGGTTCTGGCTAAGCTTAAAATAGGCCCCAGAGTGGTCATTAGCCTACTACACACAGAACCTATGAACCTATGAAGTATAAACAGCTGCATTTCCTTATGTTTCAGATGAGGCTGAGAAACAAACATTGATCGGTGCTGCTTTAATATTGAATTCCACTTATTTTAATCTTGCTTTACTATTTATGTTTCTTTCCATTGGTCTTCTTCCTTCTAAATTATGCTGAGTACAAATGAACTTACACTTCTATCCTTTCCTATTTTCTCTCTCTGTCCTTAGCCTTCCTAGTAGATTCAACCCCCACCCTAATCTTAGCTTTACTAATCTGGAGATATGAAATAGTGTTCTTCTGTTTTTGGCCTTCTTTCCAACCTGACCATCACCTCAACTTCGTCTGACATTTGCTTCATTGTACTACATCTACCAGATAAATAACTTTCAAACTGCTGTTCACTGGTGTGTTTGTAAGTAGCTTAAACACTTCTATCTTATCTCGAATTTTCATTTTCTGTTCAGCTTAACTTTATAATTGCTTCCTACTGTAAAGTAAGGGTTTTAGATCTTTTAAAATTGCCACTCTCTGTTGTGTGCTAGAAACAGGATGACATTGTGAGTTGGGATTGTACATCTTGTTACCTTCTCCCCTTCACCAACCCCTTTTTCTTCACTCCATGTGCTGCAGACTGACTAATTTATTCATTGCATCTGCTCTCACTATGTCTGAAACATCACCCAATCTTTTACATTTGATGTCTTATTACTTAGGCTGTCTTTTTTCATCGCAGCTTTGCTTTTCTACTGTTTACATTTACACATTTCCTTACTCCATGTACTTGCACTTTTTATCTTGTACTTGTAAATCTAGAACACCTTTATGTGTATTACGTATTTACTGTTTTCTTCCTAGCAAACAGATATTATAGACATATAATGCTCTTTTCAAGTATATTATCATGACTTGTGAAATTTTGCTAATGAATTTTGTTAAGTAGGTATCAGACATTTTATGCTACTGACTCTTTGCTATCCCACAGATTCTGGCAACCCTGCACTGTTAAAGGAACACCACTGCTTTTCTCAAGACACAGCACTCAGTCCCAGACTACCTCAGTAACATAAAGCTAAAGTAGATTCTCTGCCCAGTGGGTGCTCCTGAAGTCAAAAGCTAATTGATTGACTCCACTCTGATAGCAGTGTAAGCATACTATAGACTGCCAAACTACTTAAAGACTAAGGTACCCAAGTAAGGTATTACCTTGAACTGTGTTATTCAGCATCCCCCTAACAGATGGTATCAGCAAGTGCCACCTTCTCAGGTCCTTGATTATTGACCCTTTCCCTACTTTGATCTACATGTTTCTCTCTTTCTCTCTGTTTCTCTGCACAGACTGTCTAAATGAGAGCTGACCTATTTCTGTTATAGTGGTGCCTTCAAGCGGAGTAACTAGTTTGCAGAACTCCCTTTCTCACTTCAGCTTAAATTTTTTTTTTCTTCTTGTCTTTCTCCTCTGACTCATACTCACTCTTAATTACTGCTAAGTAGAGATACACATGAATTTTTTCTGATGTACAGACTTCACGCTCCTCCTCTATTCTTCCCTTAATTTCCATTCACTCAGTTACTCTCACTTTATACTTACCAACTCCCATCTGTACTACAGGCCTACACTTCCCTTTACATCTCCTCCCCTTACAAGCTGTCAGATAAAATTAAACACCAAAGTGCGCACCCATAAGGCATTAATTAACCTGTATCATTCATACCGATCCCTTGTATGATCTCCTTCATGTTTAACATAGCATTCTCTTTACTAGAGCCACTCATTCTTTACATTTATTTACCCCATCCCCATCTTATAATCCAATGATAAACCAATATCAGAATTTCAAACGACCATCTTCTACACTCTCTGTAAGTTTCCACACAGCTCTGCCCTTCTTAGAACCAGTCAGCCTTTTCATCTACTTCTGCCCTATTTCCCTTCTCTTATCCAAACAATAACTTCTGCTTTTCTCCCTCTACACCCCACAGAATGCATCATATCACTCTACTTATCATCTGTCTTTATCAACTCTCTGCAGTAACCTTGACCGCTAGCACCTGCATGTACTAAAGCTGCAATGCATTCTCTTTCACCCTCTTTCTCAAATATCTCATCTTGCCTCCTTTCCCTTACTTTTTAACATGTTTTAAGCGACTCGGTTTTCCCATACTCCAGCAGCTAAATTCCCTGTTTAGTATCTTTATAAAACACACCACCACTAAAAACTAAAACACATACATACTCTATTGAAGTCACCAATCCTAACCCTCGCTCACTCACCACTGGCAGCCAGAACAATGCTGGTAATTCCCTAATTATTAAGCCAGCAAAGTCCTCTCATCCTTTACAAAGACTTTATAACCTGAAAATCTGAACCACTGGCAACAAAGTCAACCTACTTCAGTTCTGAATCCTAATCCATAGCCCAGTATTCTGATTTCAACAGAAATCTGCTTTTAACCAATGATTTATAATAACAAAATCCACTGCTAGGATAGAACATCCTGGAATGGACACCCAAGGTAAAAGAGCAGGAGGCATGACTATAATATATGCTAATTCACTTCAACTACACCTTATGAAAATTCCCTCTCTCTATATATATATATATATATATATATATATATATATATATATATCTATATATATATATATATATATATATATATATATATATATATATGGAGCTATTTCTGTTTAACAAAAACTAACATTTTTGAAAAACAGAAGATCGAGCCCACTTTAGCGAAAGTGCACTTTCACGAAAGCCGACTCAGCGAATTGCTAAAAACAACACAGTAAACAGTAAAAACACATTTTTTGCGAAGGACAAGCCCCCCCGCACCTCCTGCTTAAATATACTAACTCCAGCATCACACTACAGTGGGGGAAAAGATACATTTCCTTATCCCCACTGTACCGTGCTTTAACGAATTAGCTTTTGCGAAAGTGCACTTTCGTTTAAGTGCATTTTCGCTAAAGTGTGTCCGATCTTCTGTGTTTCGAAAATGTAAGTTTTTGATAAACAGAAGTAGACACACACATATATATATATATATATATATATATATATATATATATATATATATATCAATAAACATACATATATATATATATATAGATATATATATATATATATATATAGATATATATATATATATATAAATATTATATATAAACGTATATATATGTGTTTGTGTAAATATATATATATACTAGACTAGAAAAAAACGATAAAAGCAAATATATCCCCCTGGCTATCCAAATCTACCCGTATCCTTATGAAAGCTAGAGATAGAGCCTGAAAAACATGGTTACAAATTAAAGACCCACTCCACCTGCAAAGATATAAAGAACAAAAAAATCAGGTCAAACAACTCATCAATAAAGACAAAAATAATTTTTACCACAACCCTCCTACCACTCTAAAAGCCAACCCAAAAAAATTTTGGAATGCAGTAAACCAAATACTATATCCTGGTAATCCTACCTCACCTAACCCATGTCCTGACAAATCACCTAATGAAACTGCTAACACCTTCAACGCCTACTTCATAGAATCTATAGCAAAGCTATTTAATCCCAACCATTCTAGTACTACCTCTCTAAACTGCCATAATACTTCTTCCATAGAAAACTCTCCTAAGACTTTCTCCCTCAAACCTGTGCCTACCTTCTGCATAAAAACTCTGCTTTCTAAGCTAAAACCATGCTCTGTATCTGCTGACAACATCCCATCCTACTTTCTTCAGATTGCTGCTCACTCTCTTGCTCTGCCTATATCTATCATTATCAATCGTTCTATATCAGAATCTCAAGTCCCAGCTATCTGGAAAGAATTATACACCCTACCCATTCATAAAGGAGGTAACTCTACAGAAATCTCAAATTTCAGACCTATTGCTATTCTGTCCCCTCCTTCTAAAATCTTAGAGAAATGCATACATACACAGGCTATTCAACACCTCTTACATGAAAAACTGCTCACTCCAACACAGCATGGATTCCGACCTAAGCATAGCACTACTACTGCCCTTCTCTCCTTCCTTAACACTATCTCCTTAGCCAAAGATGACCATAAACTCATCTCCTGTGTATTCCTTGATCTCTCAAAGGCCTTCAATACTGTTTCACACTCTCTGCTACTTAAGAAACTAACTGGACTGAATTTCTCTACTGACACTGTAGCATGGTTCTCTAGCTACCTCACTGATAGACTTCAATCTGTCAGATGGTACTCTGCACTATCTTCTCCTCTTCCAGTTAAAATGGTGGTTCCCCAAGGATCCATTCTCGGCCCACTACTTTTTAATATCTTTACCAACTTACTTCATTCCTCCTGTCCACACTCCTCTATTGTCCAATACGCTAATGACTCCACAGTCATAACCATAGTTAAATCCTCCTCTGAACTCCTAGCTGCCACCCAATTTCCTTTAATTCAGTAGAGATATGGCTCTCCAACAATCAGCTCATCCTTAACCCAAAAAACAAACAAAAAACAAAACAAAACTGCTACTCTTTCTCCCTAAAACAGCCAGTCATATCAAAGCTTCCTTTTCTATAATGTCTCAAAATAATACCCTTATTCTAGTAGAATCAAGTACAAAACTCCTAGGTGTTACCATTGACGATCAACCGAAATTCGACCATCACATTAATAATTGCATCAAAAAAACTCATCAGAAGCTAGGACTCCTATACAGAAACAAAAAATTTCTCTCCCATGAAGCTCGAACCACACTTACACAGCCTTCTACCTTGCTTAACTTATTGCTCCCAAATCCTTACTAATATAAATTCTACTCTACTATTAAAGCTTGAATCGACATACCACAATATTGCTAGATTTGCAGCTCAACAGACCTATAAATCCCACCACTGTCTAACCCTGAAACATTTAAACTGGCTATAACTACCCCACCTACTTCAGCTCACACAGCTTCAAACCATACTCTCAATTTTGTACCAGCCTGAATACTGTCCTGCCTTGTCTTCTCTTATATCTAACTACTCACCAGCTAGAAATCTCAGGAGTTCATCCCTTGATCTATTACATATCTATAAACCCAAATCTAAATCAGGTCAAAACATATACAGCTACTACCCTTCTATAGCTTGGAACAAGCTCCCTCTGAAAATCAGAAATCTGGCAAATCCCAAACAATTTAAGTTGCTACAAAAGAATGCTACAAACAGCAATGGACCTGCCATTGCTGTCATCCTCCCAGACTACAACCATTCAACTAACATACTTCCGTCTACCACTACCGTCGTCTGATCTACCTACCTTCCTCCTTCCTTCTCCTAGTCCTTCCTTCCTTCTGGGCAATAATCTACAGATTCCCTTATCCTACTTCTTCCCTCACCCTCCTTCCTACTATCTATACACCTCCTCTCGCCTCTCCTTATAGGTTCATAGGTTGGTACTAGGCTATCAGCCCTAGGGCCTATACAAGCCTAGCCATAACAATTCCCTGGCTATTTCTTCCCACGCTATTTACTTCCCTGGACCCCTGTCTAGCAGGCGACTGATGTGATCCCTGGGTGAATTTCCTTTCTCCCATCCAATCGTCAAGGTTCCTTTTGAAGAGGGCCAAAGAGGCACTCTGCTTGACATGTATGGGCAATCTATTCCAGAGTCCGGGGAGTCTTTGGGTCAGGAACCTATCCCTCCAGCATGTTTTGTTTATTGTGATGAAAAGGTGTAGATCCCTGGAGCATGTGGCTCTGAGGGATTGGGATTTCTTTAAGTGTAGCATGTCCAACAGCTCTGGGTTTGACATGGCCTTGTATGTTAAGCAGAGATCGCCTCTGAGTAGACGATATGTGACAGAGTATAGCTGGAGTTTTTTTATGGCGGTCAGCATAGGGCATCTGCTTTAGGCCTGTGATTCTTTTAATGAGGTATTTCTGCGGCCTTTCCAGTTGTTGCAGGTGTCTTAAGAGGTACATACCAAATGGGGCGTTGTATTCTATAATGGGTCTAATGAGGGATGAGTACAGTGGGACAATGACTTCCTTTTTTCTGGATGAAAAGCCCTTAGTGATGAGGTGTGCCACATAGAAGGATTTCCTGACTGTTGTGGCAATGTGGTTATCGAAGGTGAGACCTTTGTTCACCTGTGTCCCTAAGTCTCTTATCACACTTTTGGTGTTTAATGTACTGCCACCTATATGGTAATTCACAGATACATGTTTTTTCCCAAAGGGGATAACTATACATTTCTTGGCATTGAGCTAGAGCCCATGGCTCTGGCACCAAGCATCTGTTTCTGTAAGGCCCTTTTGTAGAGTATCCACATCATTTGGGGATTCAATAATGGCTCCCAGTTTGCAGTCATCTGCGAACTTTGTTAGCCAGAGTCCCTTAGTGTTGGCCTGTACTTCAGAGAAGTAGATGCCAAACAAGAGAGGTCCCAGGACTGAACCCTGAGGTACTTCATTTTTCACTTGTCTGGAGCTGGATTTAGAGTCGGCTACTTTAGCAGTGTGGGTTCTATCAGTAAGCCAGTTAGCAACCCATTGGGTGACGTAGGGATTAATGCCCAGCTTAGTAAGTTTATCTATGATTCCAGAGTGGGGGATGGTGTCAAAGGCCTTGGCAAGGTCTAGATAGGCTATGTGGACCACCTTACCCTTGTCCATGGCTCTGGAGACTGATTCGAAGAAGTCAATCAGGTTCAGGAGACAAGATCGGCACTTCACAAACCCAAACTGGGTGGGGTGCAGTGTTTGAAGGTTGCCAATGTCTTTGAATGTCTTTGTTTATAAGTTCCATGATAATACGCTCCATGGCCTTGCAGATAAGGCTTGTCAAACTGATAGGATGGTAGTTTCCGGGATCTAAGGTGGATCCCCCCTTGTGGAGTGGGACAACTGTAGCTCTGCACCACTCAGTGGGCATGAAACCTGAGGTGAGGCTATGATTAAACATGAAACTTAGGTGAGGTGCCAGTTCATATTGTAGTTCATGTAGTACACAGCCTGGGATGTCATCTGGTCCCATGGATGCTGTATTCTTAGCTTTGGAGAATGCATTTTTTACCTGTGTGGCTGTTATTACCGAAATTTGGCAATCTTCTGGTATTGAAATGGGCCATTTAGGGGATGAGAGGGGGGTGAAGTTGGCACTGCATCGATCTGCCAGGATATTGGCAATATCCTTGGGATCAGTATATTTAATGCCATTCTGTTTTAGCTCAGAACAGATCTGAGCATTGCCATTTAGATTCTTGACATAGTTATAGAATGCCTTGCGGTTGTCTTTGGAATCTTTGGCAATTTTATTTCCGTAACTAGCTTTGGAGGATTTTATGAGGGATCTCAGTTTCCTACTGAGGCTGGTAAGGGAGTTTTTTGCATCCTGGGATTTTCCTCTTTTCTGAAACAGTTTCTTCCTTTTGTTGTAAAGTTTGTTTATGGCAGGAGACCACCAGATTGGTTTCCTTTTTTTGAATGAGAGCATCTTGGTTCTATTTGGGATGACACGATTCATGCATGAGTGGATAAGCTCATACAGTGCCTTAATGTAGGATTCAGCAGTTGAACTTTCAGTTCCCGTCTGCATGGGTGTCATGAAGTTTGTCACTTCTGACGTTAGTAGCATGAAGTTGGCTTTGGAGAAGTTTTTTATGGAGGTTTCCTTACTGGTGGGTGGGGGTGGGATGTGGATGTTAAGGGTGATTAGCTTATGGTCAGACCTGACTAACGAGGGGGTGACCATAGGTGTGGAGCATCGATTTCCCATGTTGGTAATGACCAGGTCTAGGATATTGGAGCCCCTGGTGGGACTATTTATTAGTTGATTAAGGGCGTTGGAATTTATGAATTCCAAGAACCGTTGGGCAAAGGTGTTAGTACATGAGTAGTTTTCCCAGTTAATGGCAGGGTAGTTAAAATCACCCAGTATTAGGGTGTTTGGTTCTATCTTAATATTTTCCAGTATGTTTAGAAAGGTATAGTGAGAATCTTGGGGTATGGTGGGGGAAATTGTTACTATTTAAGTTCTTCAAACACTAGCCTACTCTCTGTTGTCATCTTTTTCAATGTATTATTATCCGAACAGAATGTGCCTTACCCTAGAATTACCATATATAAGTATTTTTTTTTTACTTATTCAAACATGTATGTACAACAATCTTATGTTTGTCAGCGTTAAAATACTTACTGTTTTTAGTCTTTTATACCAGTTTGTATAACATTAGCTTATTTTTACTGTATTATAGAGGTTTTCTCCCCGAGGCTCGGCTGAAAAAGAGCTATGGCTCAGTCAGACATACCCGGTCAACAAATGTAAAATAAATAAATAAAAATATATACATATATATATATATATATATATATATATATATATATATATATATACATGTATATATTTTTATTTGTGTGTGTGTGTGTGTGTGTGTGTGTGTGTGTATATATATATATATATATATATATATATATATATATATATATATATATATATATACACACACACACACACACACACACATATACATGTAAAGATATATATATATATATATATATATATATATATATATATATATATATATATATATATACACTGTTGGCCAACAGGGTGCTGGCGGAAATTGGGCTACTGTTGGCCGAAGGAGGAGAAGAGGGGGAAGGCATGGCCGAAGGCAGGTAAAGGCTAGGACTGTGATAGTGAGTGTCATAACTTTGAATGTTGGTAGTATGACTGGTATAGGGTGAGAGCTAGCTGATATGATGGACCGAAGGAAGGTTTGTATATTGTGTGTGCAAGAGACCAGATGGAAGGAGAGCAAGACTAGGTGTATCGGAGGCAGTTTCAAATTGTTTTATCATGGTGTCGATGGGAGGAGAATTGGCATAGGCATTATCCTGAAGGAACAGTATGCTAAGAGAGTTTTAGAGGTGAAAAGAGTGTCAGATAGGGTGATGTTTATGAAGTTGGAAATTGATGATTTAATGATGAATGTTGTTAGTGCATATGCTCCACAAGTTGGGTGTGCGATGGATGAGAAAGAAAAACTTTGGAGTGAGTTGGATGAAGTGGTGATGACTGTACCCAAGGGTGAGAGACTGGTGATTGGAGCAGATTTCAATGGGCATGTTGGTGAAGGGAACAGAGGAGATGAGGAAGTGATGAGTAGGTATGGTGTTAAGCAAAGGAATGCAGAAGGTCAGATGATAGTGGATTTTGCAAAAATGATGGACATGGCTGTGATGAATACGTATTTTAACAAGAGGGAGGAGCACAGGGTGACATACAAGAGTGGAGGAAGATGCACACAGGTGGATTATATCTTATGTAGAAGGGCCAATTTGAAGGAGATTGGATACTGTAAAGTGGTGGTAGGGGAAAGTGTCGTTAGGCAGTATAGGATGGTGGTTTGTAGGATGACATTGGTGATCAAGAAGAGGAGGATGAGTGTGAGGGCAGCACTAAGGATCAAATGGTGGAAATTGAAAAAGGGTAATTGTGAGGTGATGTTCAGGGAAGAGTTAAGACAGGCACCGGCTCGCAGTGCAGAGTTACCTAATAGCTGGGTAACTACAGCAGAGCTAGTAAGAGAGATGGCTAGAAAGGTGCTTGATGTGACATCTGGAAAGAGGAAGGAGGACAAGGAGACCTACTGGTGGAATGAAGAAGTATAGGAGAGTATACTGAGAAAGAGGTTGGCGAAGAAGAAGTCGGATTGTCAAAGAGATGAAGAAAGTAGACAAGAGTATAAGGAGATGAGGTGCATGGCAGAGAGAGAGGTGGCAAAGGCTAAGGATAAGGCGTATGAAGAGTTGTATAAAAGGTTGGACACTAAGGAGGGAGAAAAGGACCTGTACCGATTGGCTAGACAGAGGGACCAAGCTAGTAAAGATGTGCAGCAGGTAAGGGTGATAAAGGATAATGAGGGAAATGTACTCACAGCAAGGAGAGTGTGTTGAGCAGATGGAAAGAGTACTTAGAGGGGTTGATGAATGAAGAGAATGAGAGGGAGAGAAGGTTGGATGATGTGCGGATAGTGAATCATGAAGTGAAGTGGATTAGCAAGGAGGAAGTAAGGATAGCTATGAACAAGATGAAGAACGGAAAGGCTGTTGTTCCAGATGACATACCTGTGGAGGTATGGAGGTGTTTAGGTGAAATGGCAGTGGAGTTTTTAACTAGATTGTTTAATGAAATCTTGGAAAGTGAGAGGATGCCTGAGGAATGGAGAAAAAGTGTTTTGGTACCGATTTTTAAGAATAAGGGTGATGTGCAGAGCTGTAGTAACTACAGAGGGATTAAACTGATTAGTCACAGTCTGAAGTTATGGGAAAGAGTAGTGGAAGCTAGGTTAAGAAGGGAGGTGATGATTAGTGATCAGCAGTATGGTTTCATGCCAGGAAAGAGCACTACAGATGCAATGTTTTCTCTGAAAGTGTTGATGGAAAAGTACAGAGAAGGTCAGAAGGAGTTGCATTGTGTCTTTGTGGATTTAGAGAAAGCATATGACAGGGTGCCTAGAGAGGAGTTGTGGTATTGTATGAGGAAGTCGGGAGTGTCAGAGAAGTATGTAAGAGTGGTACAGGATATGTACAATTTTTATTTTATTTTTATTTTTATTTAACATTTGTTGACCGGGAAAGTCCGACTAGGTTCCACAGATCCTGTTTTCAGCGGAGGCCCGGGGAGAAATGCTCCAGAAACATGTCTTTAGAATGTGGGAGGAAACTGGAGTACCCGGAGGAAACCCATGCGAACGCAGGGAGAACATGCAAACTCCACACAGAAGGCACCCCAGCTGAGAATCGAACCGGAGAACCTCTTGCTGTGAGGCGACAGCATTAACCGCTGCACCACTGCGCCGCCCAATGGGTACCCATGTACAAGGGTAGTGTGATAGCGGTGAGGTCTGCGGTGGGAGTGATGGATGCGTTTAAGGTGGAGCTCTGATTACATCAAGGATCAGCTCTGAGCCCTTTCTTATTTGCAGTGGTGATGGACAGGTTGACAGACGAGATCAGACAGGAGTCCCCGTGGACTATGATGTTTGCAGATGACATTGTGATCTGTAGTGAGAGTAGGGAACATGTGGAGGAGACCCTAGAGAGGTGAAGATATGCTCTAGAGAGAAGAGGAATGAAGGTCAGCAGGACTAAGGCAGAATATATGTGTGTAAATAAGAGGGAGGATAGAGGAATGGTGAGGGTGCAGGGAGTAGAGGTGGCAAAGGTGGATGAGTTTAAATACTTGGGATCAACAGTTCAGAATAATGGTGAGTGTGGAAGAGAGATGAAGAAGAGAGTACAGGCAGGGTGGAGTGGGTGGAGAAGAGTGTCAGGAGTGATTTGTGACAGACGAGTACCAATAAGAGTGAAAGGGAAGGTCTTCAAGAGGGTAGTGAGACCAGCTATGTTATATGGGTTGTAGACAGTGGCATTGACAAAAAGGCAGGAGTTAGAGCTTGACGTGGCAGAACTGAAGATGTTAAGATTTGCACTGGGTGTGACGAGGATGGACAGGATTAGGAATATGTATATTAGAGGGTCAGCCCAGGTTGGAAGGTTTGGAGACAAAGCCAGAGAGGCAAGATTACGTTGGTTTGAACATGTGCTGAGGAGGGATGCAGAGTATATTGGGAAAAAGATGCTAAGGATGAAGCTGCCAGGTAACAGGAAAAGAGGAAGGCCTAAGATAAGGTTTATGGATGTGGTGGGAGAGGACATGCAGGTGGTTGGTGTGACAGAACAAGATGCAGAGGACAGGAAGAAATGGAAACAGTTGCTCTGCTGTGGCGACCCCTAACTGGAGCAGCCGAAAGAAGAAGATATATATATATATATATATATATATATATATATATATATATATATATATAAAACTTTAGAATGGATTCCTACTAACAGACAGCTGGAGCCTTCCAGACAGCCTAAGTGACCATCTACTGTCTTACATTGTCAGAATTTACAATATCCAAGATAAGCATATAATTTACAACAAAGTTTGTAACTATAAACTTTGACAAAGATACTTAGCAAAGGGGAATTAGCTCAAATGGTAGAGGTCTCACTTAGCATGCAAGATATAGCAGTATTGATGCTCTCTTTCTCCATGCTTTTCAGTGTAGACTGCAATTCATGATTCCGTAATGGAGCAAGGAAAAAATAGCAAAGGATTGTCGCAAGCAGAATGCAGTCCAAACATGTGGATGAGCATAGTAGCAGGTGAAAAAACAGTAATGTGACAGAAGGACTGATCAGTTAATTAGCATGAGGGCCACCCAATCTTGGGATCTAAACTTAATGACTCAAACCTAACATGCTTTAGAGGCAGATATGCACGTCAGAGATTGCCCCCTTCTTTGGAACAGGCTTCCTTTACCCATTAATCAGAGCCCTTCCTTAGCCCTCTCCAAACATAATTTGGATTAGTGTATGAGGAATTGCAAATTCACACCCGGGGTAAATTGCAAATTCACACCTGAAGTAGTGCCTGTGTCCCTTATGGACTGGGGCAATCTGTAAGATACTCAATGTACAGGCACAAATCCATGCCATCCTCTTTCTCCTAGGGGCATGTATTGGGTAAAATCAGATAATATTTGGTAAGCTTGTAAGGGGCTTTAAGCTGTTAGCCTAGTGATCTCCTGTGAACTTATGAACCTGTAAAACTTTGAAAATAACTGGAAAATAGTAAAATCTAAGCCCTTATATATGCCCCTAGACTCTGCTGTCACACATTTCAGCAAGATATTCCTAAAAATTCGCAATAACTTGCCCAGGCACATACCAAAAAATTCAAATCCAGCTCTGCACTATGGCTAACAAAGGAAACTTAGAATTAATGCTGTAGCATGACAAAGCCAGGAAATGTGGCAAAAAACCCCAAAACAAAATGAATTTCAACTTTTCAGGTGCCCATACCTCTCAACCTCTTAGAGCAAGAAATCTGGACAAAGTCATAGATAAATGTGGGACAAAGTCCAAAAATAGGGACAACGTTTAAATATTGCTCTTACAAATTTAGAAAGTCAATAGAATAAGAGGTTTTGCATTAGTATGAATTTTCTGAAGGGTATGACATCTAAAACTCAAATGTCTGTCATTATTTTCTAACTTAAATCTTTAATGATTTGCCAATAATTTGCCAGAAAACACAATTTTATGAAAAAGAGACCAGAAATATGAGGCAAAAATCTGGACATTCTGTGAAAATTTGTGCAATTGACAGGTATGCAGGTGCCTAAGGAATAGGACAAAATAACAAATAAAACATGAAAAGCAAATCTGTTATAACATCCTCCAAAATAAGTACCAAAATAACCCAAAAGTCAATTGAGCATCCATAAATAAACGTTTTCCTTGAGGCCAAATTACAATATGCATCCCTGTATCCAACAACAGTAGCAATTCAATTCACACACAGTTTAACAACTGCTTTAAACAGACAATAATATTCCTCACAAACATTAATATCTCCACTACCCTTGCAGTACCTGCAGCATCTGCTAAATATTCTCAGCTATTTGACTTCAGCCCAGTACCTACCTCCATCATTAAAAAAAACCTTCATAAGATAAAACCAACCACCCTAACAGCTGACTAATTCCCCTAGTACTCCTTAAGAATGGCTGCAGATGCAATTGCTTTTCTGGCTTCTATACTGATAAATAGATCTATATCTAAAAACATCCTTCCATCTGGAAAAAGTCCTTCCTTACACCTTTACACAAAGGTGGAACATCTACAGGTAAATAGCTACAGGAACATTGCAATTCTCTCCCTGTATGAAAAATACATGTAAAATGCACTCATGCTCAGATTCTACAGTACCTAAATTCAAATAATGTCTCTGAAACATAATATGGTTTCAGACCCCAACACTGTACAATCATCACCTTCCTTCACTTCACAAACACTATAAACCAGTTTAGGAACAATGGTAACCTGGTGTCATCTGTGTTCCTAAACTTATTTCAAAGCTTCTGACATTGTATCACACCATTACCTCACTGAACTACCCTTAAGTCCTTATTTATATGGTTACTTGGTTATCCATCTGCTAGGCAACAACCATGAAATGGTGACAAGACCTCTCTTCCTCTCTTACAGTTGTCATAGAGCAGCTGTATACTAGGATCCCTTCTCTTCATTATTTTTATAAACAAGCTTCACACTGCCATACACCAAGCAGCTACAGTAAAATTTGCAAAGCTCCCATAATATCTAATCTCAAGGAAATCTGAAATTTCTTTCTCTTCAATCAGAACCTGGCTGAAAAAGTTAAATCTCCTCCTTGTTCCCAGTAAAAAAAAAATGGACGTTATTTACCCCAAAACATTATCTCAGTCAAAAGCAATCTTTCTTTGGTTACATCTGCAAATAATACTAAAATTGAGTTAGTTCCACATACATAATTACTTAGTATTTTAATAGAGGAGCCGACTCCAAATCCATCTCCAGAGCAGTGACAAGTGGAGAACCTCAGGGTTCAGTCCTGGGACCCCTCTTGTTTGGCATCTACTTCTCTGAAGTACAGACCAACACTAAGGGACTCTGGCTAACAAAGTTCGGAGATGACTGCAAACTGGGAGCCATTATTGAATCCCCAAATGATGTGGATATTCCACAAAAGAGCCTTAAAGAATCAGATGCCTGGTGCCAGAACCATGGGCTCAAGCTTAATGCCAAGAAATGTATAGTTATCCCCTTTGGAAAAAAACATGTACCCATGAATTACCACATAGGTGGCAGTACACTAAACATCGAAAGTGTGATGAGAAACTTAGGGACACAGGTGGACAGTGGTCTCACTTTCAATAACCACATCACCACAACAGTCAGGAAATCCTTCTATGTGGCACACCTCATCCCTAAGGGCTTTTCATCCAGAAAAAAGGAGGTCATTGTCCCACTGTACTCATCCCTCATGAGACCCATTATAGAGTATAATGCCCCGTTTGGTATGTACCTTACAAGACATCTACAACAGCTGGAAAGGCCACAGAAATACCTCAATAAAAGAATCACAGGCCTAAAGCAGATGCCATATGCTGACAGCCTAAAAAACTCCAGCGATACTCTATGGCATATCGTCTACTCAGCGGCGATCTCTGCTTAACATACAAGGCATTGTCAAACCCTGAGCTGTTGGACATGCTCCACTTAAAGAAATCCTAATCCCTTAGAACCACACGCTCCAGGGATCTAAACCTTGTCATCACAATGAGCAAAACATGCTGGAGGGATAGGTTCCTGACCCAGACACTCCCCATACTCTGGAATAGACTGCCCATATATGTCAAGCAGAGCGCCTCATTGGCCCACTTCAAAAGGAACCTTGATGATTGGATGGGAGATAGGAAATTCACCCGGGGATCATGTCAATCAGGTCAAGGACAAGGGTCCAGAGAAGTAAATATTGTGGGAAGAAATATCCAGGGAATTGTTATGGCTAGGCTTGTACTGGCCCTAGGGCCAATAGCCTTGTACCAACCTATGAACATATGATAGTCTTAAATTTGATATACATATTCTTTAAATAATTAAAAGACCTACCAGAAACTTGTTTCCCTTTACAGAGCCAAGTAGACCCAGGAAGAAAAAAACATAGCCTTATCCTATTTGCTTTCAACCCTCTTGTATGCCTCCCTTATCATTACAAACCTACACTCTACAATGAAATGCAAACTACCCTCCTGTTACCAAAACTGCACACTGAACCCACCACTGCCAAACCTATAAACAGCTAAACTGGCCAGAGCATAACAACCACCTAACATACTCTCAGCTAGTTATGGCATACAAACTGTTATATTATCAAGAAAAATGTGCTGCATTAAAAACTCTACTGTTTTCCTACATCCTCACAAGAGACTGCTGTTCTGGTAGTAAACTGTCGCTAATCACTAGTAAAGCAAATGATATATCGGGGACTCACTATACTCCTGTTAGATCTCCAAACTCTGGAATCCCATTCCTACACAAATAAGAATAACTAAGAAACTCTCAAGCTGTGAAATCCAGCTCAAATAATACCTTACCCGTTATTGGTCATGCTAATGTTCATCACCAGGTTAAGCCCTCTAGTAAAAGCACAACCTTCTTATTATCTGTTGCAAACCTTTTCTTCTCCTGCACTTGAATTATTATATCTGTAACAACTTTCCCTCCTACACTTCAGTCAATACAATCAGACACTACTACTACTCATCTTTCCTCTTATTTAAAGACTTCACTTAAACACTACTTCTGATCTTTTTCTTTTTCTAACTGTCCTGCCACTGTCATGTATTCTGTATATACCTGAGTTATAAACCTTCCAGGTACACAATATGACTACTGTCCTCCCATGTAATACTAATATCTCCCCTCCTACATAATTTCTAACTTACTTCTCAAGTATACTCTTCATTATATCTTGACAACTCTTTCCAGACTTTTCTGTACTGAAATGCATGAACACTGAACTTCTTTACAGCAATGATGTCCTGATTGAAACCACTGTGTCAGCATTCCAGACAGTTGTTTTTTGCCACATCCAGGCAGCATGCCAAAGCCTAAACCTTTCATAAGCCATACATCCAATGCATGACCTCAGCCCTTGAAAGTAGGGGTACATAAATGGATGTATAAATGTAAATCCTCAGACTATTCCACAGCCAGCCTGGAAGCAACTCGCATACCCACTGGTTTTGATCTTCTTTTGATTGTTTGAGCTGTAAGCCTTCACGGAGTCATATAAATGCCCCATTGGGTAACCTTCCTTTTCTTGCTTATTCTGTTGATATGTGATTTCGTTAGATGTCAACTAGGAAGGGAAACTGTGAGTGCAGTAGGCAGATACCCTACAAAGACCTCCATTCATAGTGCATTTTGCAGTTAGACGCAGAACACAATTACAAATCTCGTTCCACTTGCCAGCCTGTCATTGTTGAATACCTTCCTTGAGACTCAACAATTAAAGCAGTTAGCCCAGCCTAATATGGTGGATCCCTCCACAGCTGACATACAGTCCTCTCTAAAGGAAAAACTTGAGAGGACTAGGCCTAAAGTTTATTATGCTGAGTCAGATTTGGATGTACCAGCTGAAGTTGCAGAATCTGTGGTTTGTCTTATCACTTTCTCAGATATCCTCTACTGTGACCCCACCGGTGTTCTGCATGGAATCCAAGAACCACATGACAAGTAACTTCTGCAACAATGGAGAAGGGGGAACCATTGATCATTATCTCAAAATGCTTGGAAGGTATCCATCAGAGTTTAGTAAGGGAAGAGATTCCAGGATCGCTGTTTGAAGTATGTCTGGGGTTGGAGCCTCCATGCTTAGTCCAAGGAGACATCATCACCCATAAAAAGAAACAGCACAAGTACAAGCATTTTTCCTTCCCCAATCTTCTAGGAGGAAGGATTGGATGGACATTTCTCAGGGGCTTTTCAAGGCCATTATGTCCCTCAGGCCTCCCTCCTTTTCAGCTCCTCCAACAAATCCTCATAATATTACTGTGGAGTCTTCTTCATTGGATATTCTTATGATCATTCCATGGTATACTCCTCGCAAATCCAGTTACCTGGAAGGTGCCCTCAGATGATGGGGAATTAGGGAAGAGAGAGTCTTCATCATCAGGGGGCACCTGTCTAAGAGACTAGATATTGGTAATGATCATACGAATCTGAGGCCCAATCCTCATCCTCTGAGTATGATGAAACATTTTGAGTGGGATTCTAAACAAATCTCTGATGTTCAGAAGCTATATTACAACCTTTTGGAAGTGGTCACTCCAGCCCCTTCTCCTGTCACTTAGTTCTACTTCCTTGACTCTTTCATGTCTACCTCCTCTGCTGTTAACTCTCAGCCACCAGCCCCCAAGAGGACTGATAGATTCTACAAAGTTTCCAATAAACTCAAGTTTCTTTTCAACAGTGTAGTTGCTGGTACTACAGTCATCTCCTTAACCTCCAACAAGCCATCTAAGCTTCTGTCTTTTGCTAATGCCCTTCCCTCATATCAAAGACAGTAGGCCAATGGACAGACAGGGGAAAAAAGGGTCTGTTCTTCCTCTACCCTAGCCTTGCGGGCCATTTATTATCAGACTCTCATGACCAATTACCTTTTATCTATCCATGGGCAACCTGAATATAGAGGATTATGAGCAGCTTACTGATGATAACCTGCTTAATATGTGATTGAGAATTGGATTCCAAGAAATTTAACAAGAGTGGGAACCTTAAGATATGAATCTTGACATCCATGGTGAGAACAAATAATACACGGTTATGATGGGTGAAATGACCAAAACTTTTTTGTAGTGCATGGAGCTTTATACGCTCCATGTACTATTAGTTACAGGATAAAAAACTGCTAAGTGTTTTGTTAGCTTTTAAGTCTGTAAAACACTTAGTGGATACTGTCAGAAAGGCAGCATAATTTTGTCTCTCACGTTTACACTTACCTTTAATGCCTCTCTACTCTTTACCTTTTCACAGAACATCCAGATTATTGTTTTGTATATTTGGCTTGTTCCTCCTAAAATCTGTGTTTTTTATATAAACGGCCAAGGATTGAAGTCACTAAATAATGGCATACATTTCAGTTTCAGAGTGTGTAACCTTCACATTATACAGGCAAACACATCCTCTTATTCTAGCAACTTTCTCATTTTTTTTTTTTTTTTTTTTTTTTATAGAAAGTTTGGGACAAGTTAAGGGTATGAACAGCTGGCAGAGGCAAGTGTTTTGTTTTGCCACTGTCATTTGCTAGTAAGTACAATCAGATTTTGCTGCCCAGCAGTAGACCTGACCTTAAAAACACAAGCAGGTGGTGCTTAACATTTGTTAAGGTCGGGTCGCGTGCCACTCTGGTGCTTAACTGGTTTGTCTTTTTCTGAATATTGGAGCATAGTAGGGTCAGAGTCTAAAGAACAGGTTATGTCTTTGGTGGCTTAAGTTACTCAGGTAGATATGGTCAGATTCTAAAGAACAGGTTATGTCTTTGGTGGCTTAAGTTACTCAGGTAGATAGGGTCAGAGTCTAAAGAACAGGTTACGTCTTTGGTGGCTTAAGTTACTCAGGTAGATAGGGTCAGATTCTAAAGAACAGGTTATGTCTTTGGTGGCTTAAGTTACTCAGGTAGATAGGGTCAGAGTCTAAAGAACAGGTTATGTCTTTGGTGGCTTAAGTTACTCAGGTAGATAGGGTCAGATTCTAAAGAACAGGTTATGTCTTTGGTGGCTTAAGTTACTCAGGTAGACAGGGTCAGATTCTAAAGAACAGGTTATGTCTTTGGTGGCTTAAGTTACTCAGGTAGATAGGGTCAGATTCTAAAGACCAGGTTATGTCTTTGGTGGCTTAAGTTACTCAGGTAGATAGGGTCAAAGTGTAAAGAACAGGTTATGTCTTTGGTGGCTTAAGTTACTCAGGTAGATAGGGTCAGATTCTAAAGAACAGGTTATGTCTTTGGTGGCTTAAGTTACTCAGGTAGATCGGCATAGCATGACATGCATCTGTGATGCGGTTGAAGCTTCCTCCAGAGCAGCTGCTACTGATGTAGTTATTAGGAAATATGCATGTCTACACATTAAGTCTCTACCTGAGGATTTGAAGGCAAAACTCCTAGATTTACCTCTTGGCAGGGATCTTTTGTTTGGAGCATATGCAGCTAGCTTATTCAAAACCTTGGAAGAGCAACACAGAACTAGGAAGGACTGCAGACAAATTCTACTTACCTCTGTACCCAGATGCCATAGAAACTACTCTTCCAGTTCTACTTAATTTATCAGAAGAAAGCATAGGCCTTCTCTGAAACACAATAAAGCACCCAGGAAGAGATTTCCGGACAGACCTGAAAGGGAGTCCAGATCTCGGTGGCCTCCCTATACAGATAAGTAAAACAGACAAGTAGGTACTCACCATCATCCAATGAGGGTACAGAATGTCCTGGAAATAATTCCCTCCCTTCAAAAGCATTCCTCCCCTCCCCACAACCAGGTACACCTTCTACAACCCATCTTACTGGACTTACTTTCCCAAGGCACAGTACAGCTAGTTACCGCTCAGTTTGAGGAAGAGCCTCTTCCTGGTTCTGCAAAGGGTAGTGGAGAGTCATGCTGGACCTTTCTAATGTCAATACCTTCTTCGAGGTACCTACTTTCAAAATTCTCTCTCGTCAGACCCTTCTTCCCTTTATCTTTGTTCAGGTCTTCCTAGTGTATTTAGACCTGGTGGACATGTACCTACATATTCCTACACACCCACTCATTTTGCAAAACATTTCTGACATTCTCTCCTGGCTCAAAACAGTTTCAGTTTTCTGCTTTGCCCCTCAGGCTTTCTATTAAGTCTCTGCTCAAGACTTAATTTTCATAGGTTGCAGACTAGACATATGCAGGTCTTCCTGCCTCAAGGAAAAGGTACAGATGCAACTTACTTCCAATCACTCTCTGAGTCTGTTATCCAAGAGAAATTCTCAGAATACTAGGTTACATAGCAGCAACCATCCTAATGTTACATCTAGCCAGGATAAATATGAGGAAATGCAATGGTACTTGAAAAATGTATGGTTCAACAGTTCACCCCCTTGACACGCAGATCCCCCACCTAACATGTCTAAAGAAGGAGATTCTTTGGTTGGTGTCACAGGTGAATCTCAATCCAGGCCTGTGCTTCAGGATGCAGGTTCTAAGTCAGAAGCTGCACACAGATGTCTCTGATAAGGCTTGGGAGGCATGGACAGTGACTCATAAGGTCCAAAGTTGCTGGCAACCCAGTCTCAAGACATAACACATCAACCTGAAGGAGATAAGGGCTGTCATTCAAAACCTACTGGTCTTCTCCCAACTCTGGAATCCAGGGCCTGTAAAGGTATTCACAGGCAACACAACAGTTATGTGGTACCTAAACAAGCAAGAAGGAACAAGATCCTACCAACTCAACATATTATCTCTGATTGCTTGGGATCTGGCCATCATAGTGAACATTTCGCTTAAATGGTATTCATTCCCTCCCGGGGCATGTCTCGGTAGACTTCCTCAGCGGGTCAAGGAAGACCCCCATGAAAGGTTGGTCAACAAACAGGTCTTCCTAGATATAAAACACAAATTGGGTACACCATTGATAGACTTGTTTTCCTTGGAGAACAACAACTAGCTTCCTGCCCTTTGTACAAGGATGCCTTAACCTCAGGCTTGGAGGACAGATTCCTTTTCTTTTCAGTGGACAGGAAGTTTTCTTTAAGCTTTCCATCCACTGCCTCTGCTCCAAAACTTAATCCAAAAAGAAAAAAATATATTTTTGCTGTTGTTTTCCATTTGAACAAGGCAGCATTGATGCCCCCTTCATTTAGCCAGGGCTAGTCTCCACAAGCTACCTCACAAAGTGGACCTGCTCATACAACAGAAGGGCTCATTGATTCATCCCAACCTATCATTCCTCAACCTAATCCTGTGGACTTGAGTGTTATGATCACTTCCAGACACAGATTTTCTGAGGACATGATATGGGTTCTACAAGAAGCAAGGAGACCCACTACTTGAAAATCCTACATAGCCAAATAGAATAGATTTTTAATCTGTTGTCAATATAAAAATCTAGACTCAATAAAATGTGAACTTTCTCTTGTTTTGCCTTACATGTGTGAACTCATGAAAGGCAGTTTGGCATATTCATCTATTAAAACCCAGCGTTCAGTTATTTCAACCAGTCTCACTCTTATCTCTTCTCCTGAGTCCAGACGTGAGATCAAGCTTGGAAAACATTTGTATTACTGTAGGTCTTTGAAAATCACAAAGTACTAGGGCTGAGTATCTGTAAGCTACTTTATGATGTATTCAAATATGATGAGTAATGTAGACGGTATGTTGGATAAATGACAGATTCTTGTCAGACAGATACCTAGATGTTTATGTTTGGTGACTTTTGGTAAGAGATCTTTCTGAGGGTCCAGTTATTTTAGAAATGGATTGTTTGTAAGGATATACAAAGTACTGAGGAGGACAATGGCACTTTCCATACAGTTAGTTACTAAGATCATCCTTAGCATTAAGTTCCATAATTTGTTAAAATCCTTTTGCAGATTTTATTGTAGCTTTGGCAAAGAGCTAGTAGATCTAAGAAGAGTCATGACATCTTTATACTTTGGGCAGTATGGAGTAAGTATGGTGAAGGGCAAGTTGTTATTGAAAACTGAAAATCTGAAGAGTGCTTGGGATGGGTCATTGAGGAAGTTCTGAGAAAAACATTCTGTTACCTGAATTAGTGTTGTTGTAGCATATTGGTATTTATGTTAGGTTAATATTTTGTAAGGTTTATAGAAGTCATGAATGGTTTATAAATTCCAAATGCTCTTAAGTTTTTGAAAATGGCCCCAGTAGATTTTTCACCATTGCCTCATAAATGGTATTTGTTACTGTAAAATGGCAGTTTGTGTATTGTACCCATTTCTGAAGCTGTGCTGCTTATTGAAGAGCAAATTGCATTTGGAAAGATATCTCTCATATCATATCATATCATATCATATTATATCAAACATCTCGAAGTTTGATTATATCCAACTATATTGCAGGAAATGGACAACCATTTATGTTGTATGGACGAGAAGTTAATTTAAGTATAGAGAATTGCTTCCAAATGTTAAATATGAAATCTGAATATTTAAGGGAATATAAAATTTGGGGAACACTACAGGTGCTCAAGTCTCAAGATCTAGAAAATGACTGGAAATGAAGGGCTTAAGTACTGTGTAGCTAGCTTGTGTAGGCTGCTGCTTGTGCTAAAACTTGATTATAAGTTCTAGCAAGTCACCGTGGGTAGGGAGCAAGAGGGGGGGTTTAGGCTTAGGGAGTGGATGGGAGATTTTAGGTTCAGGAAGTAGAAGAGAGATTTTAGGCTTAGGAAGCAGGAACAGAGTTTTAGGTTGAGTGAACAGGAATGGAGTTTTATAATTAGGGAGTGGGAAGAGCATTTTTATATTTAGGAAACATGAAGGAAGTTTTAGGTTTATGCAGCAGGAGGGAAATATTAAGGTTAGGGAGTAAAGGGGGAATTTAGTTTTGAGGGGTTGGAGTTTTAGGTTTAGGGAATGGTAGAGGATTTTTTTGTTATGGAAGAAGAGAAATAGAAGTTTAGGATAAGAGAGAGAGGATTTGGGTAGAGTTTAGGTTTTGGTAGGGCTCTACAGTTTTGTAGGATTGGGTGTTGGGGAGGCTAGACAGAAATGAGAGATCAGGCTACTGGAAGTTGAGCACTTGCTTTTTCGAGCACATGACAGTGAGTAGGTGTGAAATGACTACTAACACAGATGTACCTGAAGTAAACCAATATATTTAATATGGAAATAAAAGCATACAAATAATGAAACGTGAATCTTATTTTTTATAAAAAAGTAGGTTAGCTATTAGGGATAGAAAGGGAGAAAATTGCAAAGAGTGAAATATTTGACAGTAGGAATCTAATGAGTTGTCACAAATCTCCCCCTGTAATGTTCTGGAAGTACAGGAAAGAACACTCTGGAGCTCATAACAGAGAGTGTAATACAAAATCAGAGTTGTCTGGGTGATACTGTTTAGACTGAAACACTACTGAAATTGCTCTGTAGTGTTGCTACTGCTTAAATGAAGGTTTAAGGTTTCCAGATTTATTGAAAAGTATTCAGAAAAAAAGTATACTAAGCTGATATCTAAAATTGAAAATAAAAGTACACTTATCATGTAATATATAATATTTTAATTATAAACAGAAAGATTGTACTGAGTGCAGTATATAAAAATTGACACTTCAAGATTGCCAAGATGGATATAGTTTCTTTTCATAACTATAAAAATTATGAGGTACTCTAGTGAGAATGATTTTGGAAGGCTAGTAGAAGGTTTAAAAAATTAAATTACAATATCTTAGAGTATACACTCTACATTTATAAAGGACATTTTTTTTTTACATTTTCTTAGAAGTGACTGTGTAACACATAACTATATTCTTAACATTTATGAAGATAATGTAGCAAAGAAACTTTAGGAAAACTTTTATAATATAATACATGATTATATAAAATTGAACAACGACCACAAAATGATGATAGCACAAGGACAGGACAATAATAAAATTATGCATCTTTTGTGAAGAATGTAAGAAAGAAAAAAACAGAAAATCAGAAGAGAAAAGAGTAAACATAGTTTAGAAAGGGTTAAAATACTCAAGTGAAATGAATTAGCCTTGTGAAATGGACATAAGGAAAATGTATTTTATTATTCACTTTTAATTCAAACAGCTGTTGTTGGTTTTCTAATAACAGGAATTCAATTAAAAAAGAAATATAAAATAATGCACTCAAATTAGATTTGAAAATGACTCTTTCTTCTTTTATATGGAACATGCTGGAAACTATAAACTTCACATAAAACATTACTGCACAGTTTCAGTTGATGTACAACAATCCCAAAGTAGTGTTAGGCACAAATGGACACCTATCCAGCACTATAAATTTAACCAAGGTCAGAGGCAAGGGTGTCTGTTGTGCTTCTTATTATTCATGCTGACCAACAAATATTTTATACAACACTTAAATGAAAAAATCCCATTTCTGGAAATACAAACTCTATGCAGCAACCCACTGATCTCCACATAGGTCACAGATTATGTGTATTGTGGATCAGGAGTGCAGCTAGGGTGGGACAAAGGGGCAAATGTCCCAAGCACAAAGTGCTGGGGGGGTGTGAACAGTTGATCCTAATCACTCTTTAATACATACTGACTTTTAAAAGGTGTGCAAATATGTTGTAGCATAGAGGAGGTAGGGTTACATTATGCAGGGCATGAATGAATTTTAGGAAAATGGATTGTCCTATCTTCTGTTTTTTTTTTTACTTTTTAAAGTTGCTGACTAGAAATGTATGTTGACATGGATAACACACCATCTGATTTTCTTTCTTGCCATTGTTATGTGTTTGTACCAATAATGAAAAATATTTTCTGAACAGAAAACCATACAAAAAGTTGCTGTTTGAAAAGATTTCATTCTTGGAGGACAATTTCAAAGCGGTGACATTTCATGGGAGCACCTAGCTGACAGCTACATATATGCAATCCATAAATGTAGATATCTAATACAAATGATTAATAAAATGCAATAAATAAATAAATAAATAAATATCACTTTCCTGTACTAGTTGAAACAACAAATATAAAAATGTAAATAGTAACAGACGTCTACAGTTACATGACAGAAATGGAATCAAATTTCAAAACAGTTTCCAACATAATAAATATAAAGTATTGTAAATGTTATAAGTGAAAGAGCAAAACAATATAATCAGCAAATAAAACAAGATCTTCAAATCAAAACCTAATTTAACCAGGAGACAATAATAGATTTAGGACTTTCATTCTTTATTTAAAGAGAAGTTCCTCAGAATGAAAATACACTGACAACTTACTTTGAATATCATCTCAAAATTGTCATGTGACTGTAACAGCAGACTAGGGTCTCCCATTAGTTTGCAGAAACACAATTTTGGCAAACAGTGGGCCAGATTCCAAAATATTTACTCTCATTGTAAGTCTGCTGTGATTCTAAAAGATTTGCAATCAGTTTAAGTGATTTATTTTGGTGTAAGGTCAGTCTACAAATAGGCTTATACTGGGGATCAAATTCTAAAAGACCTACTCTAAGTGTAAGTCTTTTGTAATCAGGCCCAATATGTTTAAAACATTTGTAATAAAACAAAAACACTTTCATAAGTTAAATATGTAAAACTAAGCAAACACATACTAATATTGTTCTAAACTGTAAACCAATGTGCTTTGAAAGGACAGTTAATGTTTATAGTATTACTTAATCCTGGAGCATCTACTTTTAACCGAACCTGACAATTTCATTGCCTATTTTGAAATTCAGTATTAAGATCTCCAAGAAAAACATCTGATTTAACTTAATCAACTACTGAAAATTCAAAATTTCTATAATTATTATATATCAATACTTACTTGGCCAAGGCACTATTAGTTTCTTTATGATTTGTTCTAAACTGTTGTGTAAAAACAGCAAACACATGAAAACTCCATTTAGTAATGCAGTTTCTCAGGAGCATATAGTCAGTAAGACATCATTATGAGTAAAACATATACGAGTAAAAAAGTAGTAGAACAGCAGTTCTTCATTAAGCAAATGATGCCCAACATGGCGTCCTTTACTAGGAAATAAGTTACCATCTAGGGGTATAATAGGGACTGACACAGCTGATAGAGGGCCTCCGTTCTTCAAGAGGATCTATTATTTATAGTAATACCTTTGTATACTGTTGGGCATCACTGCAGCTAGAAAATTTCTAAACTATTGCACTTAAAAGGATGGAAACATGAATGAATATTCAATCTTTCATGTAAATATGTGTCTAATTAACCTCTTTGTTCATGTTAGGAAGGAATGGGTGCTAATTTTTATTCTAACTGAATGGGACCTATCTATTGCAGCATGCACACACATACCCCATGCACACAAACAGAACTTTCAGAGCTACTTGCAGTTTGGCGGAATCCCGGTTTAAAGGCTTGTTTGACAGCAAAATTAATTTTATTGAGTGCCATATGCTTTTCATGTCTGGAGCCTCACTTACTTATACCATACTGGCCTGTGATGCCTGTATTGAAACCTAATGATTGAGAAACACCTGTAGAATATCAGATGAAAACCTGGTTAGACTCTAACTCTAAAAAGCAGCCAAAGATTTTTGTATGGGGAATATCATGAGCTTTGCTGATATATGCACTGCACTGCATACCTTTCAACTGTACAGATTTTTGCAGAATGTCCAGATTTTTGGCTCATATTTTTGGCCCGTTCCTCATAAATTTCTGTTTTTCTAGCAAATCACTGGGATGATCTGAGGATTGAAGTTATTAAATAATGACATACATTTGTATTTCAGACTTCATATTCTTAAGAAAATGTATGTCAAAACAAACCCTGTTACTGTAGCAAATTTTTTAAGTTTATAAGATCAATATTTAAAACATGTCCCTATTTTTTGGCCTTTGTCCCCCTATTTTGTCAGGTTTTGTCCAGATTTCTTCTGCTAAGAGGTTGAGAGGTATGATTTTGTAAAGCCTATGTTCTAGGAGTACTTTTATCCAACTTCCCATATATGAGCAGCAGTTTCATAAGCTTATCAAAACTATCTGTCTGTTACTGCACAGCAAAGCTCTCTTTTCATGGAATACATAAGCAACAGTGCAGAAGTCAGTATATCCAGAGTTCAGTAATTTAAGAGGGACTTTCCCTTCATGTATATCTAACTGTATAAAAATGAAAACACAAAACCATTCAAATTAAATTGTTCAGTGGTTAGACCACGTCTTCACATGCATCAAATTTGTATCTAATCTTAAGCATCTCAAACTAAATAATTTGATGTGTTATCATATGAAGAGGCCTGGAATGCTTTACCATTTCTAATTCAAAGATATTGTTGCTCTGGCTTTGAAGGGTTTTGTTGAATAATTTAAAAAAATCAGTATTGCTGCTATGGTTAGACTTGTTCTGAATTTGTGCATTACGCAATCTTTTTTGAAAAAAAGCAGAGCTCTCATTTCACACTTTCATAACTTTACAGTGTTATTTGGTCAGGTGAAAAAATCATTAACTTCAGGAGACAGATAAAGGTAATGGTTTCAGCAACTTTATTTAGTGACAATGAGGACTGATTTGTTTCTATTGGTTAGCTTCTGCTCGTCTGTTTTTTTTTTTTTTTTTTTTTTAATGAAACACTTTGTATAAGTAATGGACCACTGATTTTGTATTTTAAGCTTCCTTTTAAGCTTCCTTATGCTTCCTTATTTTAAGTCTTGCTACTACTCGGTTCTAGATTTTTGTATTTCATACTTTTGGTATGG
Source organism: Protopterus annectens (assembly GCF_019279795.1). NCBI lineage: Eukaryota > Metazoa > Chordata > Ceratodontiformes > Protopteridae > Protopterus > Protopterus annectens. The sequence continues at coordinate 1,895,129,486 of NC_056726.1, read as the reverse complement.
CTTACCTTTTGTCTTTGCTGAATCTTACTTTACTCCAGGGTTAGAAGACTGGTGACTTTTGCTTTAACAGATGGTGATGCAGAGGTGAATATTAATATGGCTTTACACTCTTTTTACCCTCTGCCTTACTACATTAGACAGTTTATCCATAGTTTGCATATTATTGACCTATTCAACTCATTTTCTGCATCATACAGTCTTCTTATCATAGGTCCATAGGTTGGTACTAGGCTATCAGCCCTAGGGCCTAGCCATAACAATTCCCTGGATATTTCTTCCCACAATATTTACTTCCCTGGACCCAACAAGTGGCATAGGGCTGCGGACTGCAGCCCCTCAAAAGAAAAAGGAAAGAAAAGAAATGAAAAATAAAAAATATTTTTAAAATAGTCCCGGCTTATCGGTCTATCGCATGCTCAGGGCCCGGCCGTCCCCATAGGGGCTGTGCACTTTTACAGTGCACAGACCATCCGGACTGCAAGAGGAGCAGCAGGGACTCGTGACAGTGCCTCAGGGATCTGGAAGGAGCATGTGGATCTGGGTCTTCAGTATTGCGGGAAGGATGTATGGATTGTAATGGACGTTAACTCTGGATGTATTCATTCAGGATTCAGGTAAGGTGCCTTTCAATTTACAATGTTTATTTTTCTTTGTGTATGGTGCTTGTGCTTTACTGGAGTGTGTGTGTGTGTGTGTGTGTGTGAAAATGCCCAGGTGCTTATGGTGGTGTGGTAGGGAATGCCTCAGGCTTGAACCCTGTACCCTGTATGCAGGTGTTAAAGACTTGAGTTCCCTACCCACCAAAAAATTTCAGATTTTTACCTCATATTTGATCTGATCTGTTCCTCATAATATCTGTGGTTTGTAAATGTTGTAATGCTTGATATTTGATGGTGTAGTAGTAGCATTGTTGCCTCACAGCTGCAGGTTCTTGGGTTTGATTCTTGGCTGGGGTTCCTTCTTTGTGGGGTCTGTATCTTCTCCCTGTGTTTGTGTGGGTTTGCTTTTGTGCCCTCCCATGTTACAAAGACATGTCTGCATTATTTCTTCCTGGGCCTCCGCTGAAAATTTGTTTATTTGTTCCAAGTCAGACTGTCCTGATTAAAAATGTTAAATAAAATTGATAGGCATTTGAATTTCAGACTTAAGGGTTTCTGAATGTTTAATTCATTTGATGGTGCAGTGGTAGTATTGTTGCCTCACAGCTATAGGTTTTCTGGTTTGATTCTTGGTTGGGGTGGCTTCTGTGTGGAGTCTGCATCTCCTGCCTGTGTTTGTGTGGATTTGCTCTGGTGCCCTGCCATTTTACAAAGATGTGTCTGCAGTTTTAATCCCTCGTCTCTGCTGAAAATTGTTTTTGTTCTGTCCATGATAAATTTGACAGGCATTTGAATTTCAGACTTCAGGTTTCTGAATGTTTAATTCCTTGCAGATTTGATGGTGCAGTGGTAGTATTGTTGCCTCACAGCTATAGGTTTTCTGGTTTGATTCTTGGTTGGGGTGGCTTCTGTGTGGAGTCTGCATCTCCTGCCTGTGTTTGTGTGGATTTGCTCTGGTGCCCTGCCATTTTACAAAGATGTGTCTGCAGTTTTAATCCCTCGTCTCTGCTGAAAATTGTTTTGTTCTGTCCAGTAAATTTGACAGGCATTTGAATTTCAGACTTCAGGTTTCTGAATGTTTAATTCCTTGCAGATTTGATGGTGCAGTGGTAGTATTGTTGCCTCACAGCTATAGGTTTTCTGGTTTGATTCTTGGTTGGGGTGGCTTCTGTGTGGAGTCTGCATCTCCTCCATGTGTTTGTGTGGATTTGCTCTGGTGCCCTGCCATTTTACAAAGACGTGTCTGCAGTTTTAATCCCTGCTGAAAATTGGTTTTGTTCTGTCCGCAGTAAAATTGACAGGCATTTGAATTTCAGACTTCAGGTTTCTGAATGTTTAATTCCTTGCATAATTGATGGTGCGGTGGTAGTATTGTTGCCTCACAGCTATAGGTTTTCTGGTTTGATTCTTGGTTGGGGTGGCTTCTGTTTGGAGTCTGCATCTCCTGCCTGTGTTTGTGTGGATTTGCTCTGGTGCCCTGCCATTTTACAAAGATGTGTCTGCAGTTTTAATCCCTCGTCTCTGCTGAAAATTGTTTTGTTCTGTCTAAAATTGACAGGCATTTGAATTTCAGACTTCAGGTTTCTGAATGTTTAATTCCTTGTATAATTGATGGTGCAGTGATAGTATTGTTACCTCACAACTATAGGTTTTCTGGTTTGATTCTTGGTTGGGGTGGCTTCTGTCTGCATCTCCTCCCTGTATTTGTGTGGATTTGCTCTGGTGCCCTGCCATTTTGCAAAGACGTGTCTGCAGTATTAATCCCTGCATCTCTGCTGAAAATTGTTTTGTTCTGTCCAGTAAAATTGACAGGCATTTGAATTTCAGACTTCAGGTTTCTGAATGTTTGATTCCTTGCAGATTTGATGGTGCAGTGGTAGTATTGTTGCCTCACAGCTATAGGTTTTCTGGTTTGATTCTTGGTTGGGGTGGCTTCTGTGTGGAGTCTGCATCTCCTCCATGTGTTTGTGTGGATTTGCTCTGGTGCCCTGCCATTTTACAAAGACGTGTCTGCAGTTTTAATCCCTGCTGAAAATTGGTTTTGTTCTGTCCGCAGTAAAATTGACAGGCATTTGAATTTCAGACTTCAGGTTTCTGAATGTTTAATTCCTTGCATAATTGATGGTGCGGTGGTAGTATTGTTGCCTCACAGCTATAGGTTTTCTGGTTTGATTCTTGGTTGGGGTGGCTTCTGTTTGGAGTCTGCATCTCCTGCCTGTGTTTGTGTGGTTTGCTCTGATGCCCTGCCATTTTACAAAGACGTGTCTGCAGTATTAATCCCTCTGCTGAAAATTGTTTTGTTCTGTCGTAGAATTGACCGGCATTTGAATTTCAAACTTCATGTTCTTCAGAATACATAGTAGCACAACCTTTTTTTCTAGCAATTTTCTAAGTTTATAAGATGAATATTTTAAATTTGTCCCTATTTTTGGGACTGTATTACCCATTATTGGCAGGTTTTGTGCTAAGGTTGACAGCTATGGCAAGAACTGAATTCACTGAATATGGACTGTAGAATTGTGCATATTTACTGATAAAGGTGCACTGTAGAATTGTGCATATTTACTGATAATGGTGGACTGTAGAATTGTGCATATTTACTAATAATGGTGGACTGTGGAATTGTGCATATTTACTAATAATGGTGGACTGTAGAATTGTGTATATTTACTAATAATGGTGGACTGTGGAAGTCTGAGTAGACTTTTTATGATAAATGTTCTCAACTGGGCAGTTTTGCCATTATGGGTGCATATGTTTTGTTTCATTGCTTACTGGAAAAATGTTCAAAACAAATTTAAAACACCCTCTAACAAGTGTACTGTATTGTACAAGGAATATAATTTTAGTACAATGAGGAAGGTGTATCAAAGAGCACATGTATGTTTCATATGCAAGGGGCCTATGATTCGAAAACAGCCCAAAATTAATCTTTATCTGCCACTGGCAAAATGTATTTTCTTTGAATGTGGGTTTCAATGAATGTGAGTTTCAAGGGCAGAGAAGTTTTAATGCTAAGTTTTCATTGTGAGACTGCATTGCTTTGTTTAACAGATTACTTAATGTTTGTGCTGTAAAATACAAAATAAAACTTTCAAATGAAGTCCAATCATTGAAGTAAAGCAGTATGCACATTAGTGTTTATGGTAAATGGAGTGAAATAGCCAAGTAATGGTTAATTGGAATGGCTGCAGAGGCTCCAGTTCAACCATTATTTTGTCAGGGAAGGGCAGCAAACTCAGACAGGCCCAGCTGAACTATACCTCCCAACTGTCCAGATTTTCAAAGAATGAATAGATTTTTGCTTCTTATTTTTGGTTTGTTGTTCATAAAATTTGTAGTTTTAATTCCTAAATGATTTGCCAGAAGTCACTAAATAATAAGTTTCAGACTTCATAACCTTCATAAAAATGCATGTTAAAGTAAGAGCCGTTCTATCAACTGTCTCAATTTATACAAGAGCAATTTTTAGTACTGTTTATATGTGCCCCAATATATTTGGCCTTGTTCAGATTTACTGCATTAACAGGTTGAGAGGTACATGCAAATAAATTGCTTTATAGAATTAGGCATAGCCAACCTCTCAACTGTCCCCAATTTTTGGCTCAAAATGTTGCTCTTCCCCTAATAATCCCTCCGCAAAATAGCAATTTTGGAAGAAAACATGGAGGGTTTACAATTAAGAAATAACTGTAATAATCAAAGTTATAGATTACTTGAAATGCATGTAGATTCTTTTATTTTGTCAGCTGCTCAAGGTAGCAGTACTAATATTAAAGTGTCCCTTCTTTGACAGGTAGAAGCTGTATTGTGTGTCTATTTTATATTTTTGCATCACATTTTTGGTCCATTTTTCATAAAATTGTGTTTTTGGCAAATTAGTGACAAATCACTAAAGACTGAAGTTAGAAAATGACAGACATTTGAGTTTCAGATTTTATACCCTTCAGAAAATTCATACTAATGCAAGACCTATTCTATTATCTTTCTAAGTTTATTAGAGCAATATTTAAAATTGTCCTTCTTGTTGTGCCTTTGTCCCACTTCTGTGTATGGCTTTGTCCAGATTTCTTGCTCTTGAAGTTGAGAGGTATGACAAATGTGTCAGGGCCATCACAGTCAGCCAGAGAGATTTCAAATTGTGACATGCTTGTTGCACCCACTCCCCATGTAGTGACTCTGGATGTGTCCAAGCAAGGCAAGGAGTAGTTGTATCTACCTTGGATGGGGAGGACACACTGCATAAGTACTACAGTGGCTTTTCATCTGTCCTTGATTTTGCAGAATGGTCTGGTTTCTGTCATATTTTTGTACTGTTGATTTATGCTTATTACTCAAAGTGCCTGTTGCTCTGTGTTTAAGTAGCAATGCTTTAATGACCATAAGGTAAGCTTGTCTGACATCGTAAGATGCAAGTAAGCTTTAATAAGCATACTGTTAAAGAATTGCCAACATTGAAAGCCTTTCTGTTGTTGCCATGCAGAGAATACTTGACTAGATAATGTATAAGCCTTGGGTATTAAAGGACAGGATTCCATTATTTTAAAAGCTCATTACACTTGTTGGAGACTTCCAGTCATCTCTACAGGCTTTACCCGTAAACTAAACAGAATGCCAATCATGTGTGGTCCATAACCTGTACAGTAATCCTTTAAGCAATGTATCTTGAGCTTGTTTCTTGTTTGCTTTTCATTTTTACTTTTATCATGTTTTCCCCATGAAACGTTGTCAGGCAGCAGGTCTTTTTGGATAAGAAACATTTTTACAAGTGGGGCATCACATAGATTTCTACTTTCAGCATGTTGCTTGGTACTTTAATAAAGCTGAATATATTATAATTAGAACTGCAGTGCAAGGAGAAGTAGTTTGAGTTGAGTGCTTCTGGTTTTTCTTATACTTGATTTTGACTGGCATTCCAGTAATGTATTTAAAAAGTAATTTATTTTTCATGCCTCACAACCTTTTGTTTCCATCTAGATATTAAGTAAGCTGTCATGCAGCCAATGCATTGAAATATTTTTATTCTTCTACACTTATTTTTGTCTTGATTGGACTTTCATAATGATGGTTTGCCACCCAGGGCAGCGTATTTAATTAAAGTTAGTTTTTTTGTGGTTTTGTGCATAGCTCCTCCCCTTTATGGTTGAGCCCATTCAGCATCTCCTGCAGCCCCCCTGTGATTTGAAGTCACCAGCCGCCACTGCCTGGACCCCTGTCTAGCAGGGCGACTGACATGCTCCCCGGGGTGAATTTCCTATCTCCCATCCAATCGTCAAGGTTCCTTTTGAAGAGGGCCAAGGAGGCGCTCTGCTTGACATGTATGGGCAGTCTATTCCATTGTATGGGGAGTGTCTGGGTCAGGAACCTATCCTTCTAGCATGTTTTGATCATTGTGATGACAAGGTTTAGATCCCTGGAGCGTGCGGCTCTGAGGGATTGGGATTTCTTTAACTGGAGCATGTCCAACAGCTCAGGGTTTGACATGGCCTTGTATGTTAAGCAGCTTCCATAGTAAAAATATATCACTGCCCAAAAAACAGAGTCTATCATTGGTCGGAAAAAAAACACTCACAAGTAGTCAAAAACTTCAAACGATGCACAAACTGCTAACAGAAAATAATAAAAACGTCCAAAGTAAAATGGTATTTTGGCATCCTAGTGAAATCAATTATCTTGACATTCATTTAAATAATGATGGGGGGACCCTTGAAAGTAACATTCACAGGAAGGAAACTTTCTCTAATTCAATGCCTCACTTCAATAGTTGTCACCCCTAACATCAGAAGAAAGGGATCATCAAAGGTCAGATGGTTAGATTGTCTAGATTGGTGAGTAACTATGATACTTTTAAGGTTGAGTTATTCAAGTTAGTTGGGATGTTTTTAGATAGGGGTTATCCCCTTAAACTAACCTTTAAGGTTAAACATGAGGTACTGAAGAAGAGAGACACATTGTACCAGCCAATTTTATGTTCTAGAATACCTGAGAAATCTATTAACACCCAGAATAATAACAGAGCCACGATGGCTCTAAGATACAATTACCTCACCCAAAAATTAGTAGTAGCTATTAATAATGCATGGCAGTCTGGTCTCAACAAGATACACAAGAACATACTTGGTCTTAAACCCAAGATAGAGCTCTATAGGGGAAGAAATGTTATGGAGAACCCCATCCGTAAGAACCAAGTATCTAGAATGTACAAGTGTGGGACATGTAGGACCTGTATGATAGCCCCTATGTGTCTATCCCTGGTTACAATCGTACTTTATGTTGCCCCAGCAGGTGTAGTTACAACACAAATATGTTAGTGTATGTAGCAATGTGCACCAGGTATACAAGTTTTTATGCGGGCAAAACTATTCGGAAGCTCAGGGAAAAAATATCTGAACATGTAAGGGCTATCAAGATGAAGAATGTCCATAATGCATTATATAGGCATAGCACAACTTGTACTAATTTTAATAAATGTATGTTTTTTGTGATCGACAAAGTAACCTCTAATGGGGAGGAGGTGTGAAACTAAAAGTGTAAGTAGAAAATCTTGAGACCAAGTAGCAACTTAGGCTTAATGCCACCCCCCAGGTTTAAATGTTAGTATTGCCATTCTTCCAATTTTTAAAAGAAAAAGCAAGTGGCATCTAGAATATTCCTTAAATACACCTTAAAAATATTCTTAAAAATATTATTTTCAATTACACAGGATCTTGATTATTTGTTGTATAACAGATTTTTACATGGTTATTTCATTATTCATTTTTTATCTTGAGGTTTGTGCCTTTAAACATTTGTAATTAGTATTTGATGATGTAATTTCATCTTATTTTGTGTGGATTGGTCAGGTTGTAGTTTATGTTATTTAAACTGTGGATTTATATTCCATTGTTACTCTGATGAAGCCATTTGTTATGGTGAAAGCACTCAGTCTTTGGGATATATTGTTTGTTTTTTATCTATCATTGTGCCATTAAATTGCTGTCTACCGTTTGAGTTTGGACATTTTTATTATTTTCTGTTACCAATTTGTGCTTCGTTTGAAGTTTTTGACTACAAATAATCTTTCAAGGTTGCAGGTTATTATTTTTGTAACTGTAGCAACTATGTGACACCCAGACTGCCCTGCACTCCTCCAAAAAAAACATTTCCTGGTGTCTTTTGTGATCGATTATTTTACTTAGTCATACATTGTAACATTTTGTACCTGTCTAATTTAAAATTAATTGTCATCTGCTATCTGACTGCTTCAAAACCACATTAAAACTAGTTTATCAGTGAACACCTGTTTAACTTTAACAGACTCAATTAATCTAATATGCAGTTCTTCTCATTCAACATACTTCTATGCATATCTGACTGCCTTTTTTAACACACTACCTATATTTACTCCTTGTTTGCTACAAAATGTAACAATGTAACATTGTCAAACCAAATCCAAACTGCCTCATATGTCTGCAGTAATATCAGCTTCTGCACATAGTTATCACTATATTATTATTGCACCCCCCAACAAATGCTTGAAATCAGTCAGTGAGTATTCACAACTCTTTGTACACAACACCTTTAGCTGTTCCACATTTAAGTTTATAGCAGCAATGCATATATTAATCAAATTCCCAGAGTTGCTGTTAACAGGAGGCAGTGCATTGCTGTCTACATGAGCTTCATTAAGTACACTGGCTGCCATTTTCTACTTGGTAGCATTTTAAATTACTACCTATTCAGAATCTGTTCATTAGGACCAAATTCACACCTAACTAGCAGTACCTGTGACCTTTTTACAGAAATGTTTACAAGTCCTATCTCTGTCTACCTCCAAGTCAGTTGCCTGCAGTAGGGAAGAATTATCACATTTCTTTCCTTCTCCCATTATTTTTCTTTTAGATGCTGTTAACCCACTGTTGTATCATCTAAATTAGTTATCTTTTATTACGGACTGTTAGCTTAAACATTTACATCCGTTATCCCTGTTTTTCTAGAAAACTAGAATTTTCTCTTAGTGACTGCATGGGTTTTCTTAGGGTAATTTGTTTTTCTTCCATACCCTAATCATATTTCTGTGCAGATCTCTAGCAATGTCTAGATCTAGATCTAGATATGTATGCTTCTTTGTTATTTCAAAGATGATGAAAAGTAAGTTGTACAAAACAGTGGTGCGACCAGTATTACTATATGGTACAGAAACCTTGGCAATGAAGGCAGAGCAGTTGATAAAGTTAGAGGTGATGGAGATGAAATGCCTGAGATGAGTGGTAGAATGCACACTGTGGAGCAGATGGAAAAATGAGCAACAGAAGTCCGAGATGTTCTATTTGCACAGAATGGCAAAGAGAGCAGATTACTGTGGTTCGGGCATGTGTGCAATAAAGCAGAAAACAATCTAGTGAAAAAGATTTGAGATAGACAGAAAGAACCCAAGAGGAAATTAGGTCGTACAGCAAAATGATGGATGTATTGCATGGCACCCTGACCCCATATAGAAAGTGGGAAGGGGGGGTTGATGATGATGATGAGAGATGATCTGCATATGTATGATTACTGTGTTATTGTCATACTGCAAGCCATTGGTTCAAAGTCCATGAAAAAACCCATGTGAAACCCATTCAGGTAAAGCTTTGGGACAGGTTTTAACATGGGATCTACAAGGGGAGAGGCAAGGCAAACAGACTATAATGGTCACCGTTCTGCAACTTGAGTTGTGCTGGATGTTATGGTACCCAACATACCCATTCAATGTCTAGATCTAGCAAAGGGAAAATACATTATATACATAAAGAAATAACTATAGGTGTTTGTCTGTATCTATCTATCATACTATCTATCTATCTATCTATATATCTATCTATCTGTCTGTCTATCAGTATTCATGTATGTATACTGAATTTACATTAGCTTTGTACCCTTGACCCCTGTTGGCCCAGGTGTAACTGAGAAGGACCTGAGGACCTCCTCATTTACCTGGTTAACAGATGAATAAATTAAAATGTAATTTTTAATTAAAAAATTAAAGATTATAGCTGTTTTCTTTATTTTATTTTTTTTACATTTGTTAACCAGGTAAACCTAGTGTATTCTGAGCACATGGTATGTGCCCTATGCCAATGCAATGTTCTTCTCTGGCACCTCTGTGCACATTAATTTCTTTGGATGCAGAAATCATTCATGTTATGCTCAGTAGATTACTGCTTCCCTAGCAATGGATGTCCATTGTCAGTTTGTATGTACCATGGCAAAGAATGCAAATATTGTGTACCATGGTTGTGGCATTGTGTGTCTATGTGCTTTACATATGTGTGTACCTGTGGATATGTAGCTTGCATTGCACCGTTGTGTGTTAAATGCCTATCTGGCAGTGCATGGCAGTGCACCTATACTAGTGCAGAATGTGCACCTACCCTTCACCTTAAAAATCACTATATCTATGCACGTGGTCCATTACTGACATTTTGGGCACATAGCTTGCCCATTCCCCGCATCCTACAAGTGTACTCTTAGATGCCTATTTACTCAGTGTACTACATGCATAATGTGCATGTTAAATGCTGGGCGTCCTGACAAGTACTCAGCTTATTTGTGATTGCTTCACACATGAGAGATCATAAATGAAGGAAAGCTCCCAAATATGAATTGCATCTGGAAATAAAAACTCACAAGAAAAAAGCACATTTACAGAGGGCAGGCCATCCTGCAGACTTTGTTGAGGAGTTGCTTATTCTCCCACCCCTGCTGCTGCTGCATGGTTGTACCATTGTGGGAAAAGTGGAAGTCATTGGTATATTGTTGGTTTCTTCTTTCAAGGCAAACTGGCTAGTCGAAACCCTAATGGTCACACAAATGCCCATTAATCACTAGAACTGTATAACAAATCTGGCTGTCTGTATGGTTTTATTGTACAACCTAAGCATTCATTGGTATCTGTATTCATTAGTCTGGGCTATCTCTGATGTATTACTCCTCAGTACCCTCACTTTGACCCCAGGCACACTTCCTTTGTACTACACAGTTAACTTGCATAGATCTTTGGTAGAGTGAGTAGGAAGTACTGCCTCTGTGCCTGTGATATACTTATGAACATCATCTCCATCAGTCTTATCTGAGAAATTCTTCATACTACAAGTGATATGCAGTGTGAGGAGCTTGCATGAATCCTGCTTCTGATATATCACATGACACTGAAACTAAACTATTGCATTATTTATTCTAACACTTATAGGTTCATAGGAGGTTACTAGACTAGTGGCCCTAGAGCCCTTACAAGACTAGCCATGTTAGTCCTGAGTTGTTCCAATTTTCCTCGGTTAGATGGATTTAATTTACAGACTGAGTCTATGATCAACACCATCTACCCCTGTCCATGACGGACATGGGTGCCTCCCCTGCGGTGAATTTGCAGTCTTCCATCCATTTGTCTAGGGTGCACTTAAATAGGATCAGTGAGGAGCTCTGCTTCACGTGAGTTGGAAGTTTATTCCAGGGAAGAGGCAATCTCTAGGAGATATATCTGTTCTCCAGCATGTTCTGTTAATGTCACAGGCTAGGTTAAGATCCTATTGCACCATTTGACTTGTGGATGTGCAGTATTTCCATCAGGGCAAGGTTGGAGGCTGCTCTGTAGGCCAGATACAAGTCATATCTCTCAGCAGCCAATAAAATGCAGAGTACGGTGACAGAGCTTTCAGTTTATCCATGTAGTCGTGGTTTGGAGGACCTGTATTTTCTTGGTGAGAAACCTCTGTAGTTTCTCCAGGTGCTGCATATGTCTAGTGAGGTACATGCAAAAGGCAGTATTGTACTATGTTAATGGCCTGGTGAGGGTTGAGTACAGTGAGTTATAACATCCTTAGACCCGGATGCAATGCCCTTACATATGAGATGCGTAACATAGAAGGCTTTCTTTGCCACTGTAGAAACTTGGTGGTCGAAGTTCAGATTGCTATCAACTTGTATTCCTAAATCTCACACCACTGGGTTTGAACTTATGGAGATGCTGTCAATATTGTAATTAACAGGGAATTCTGCTTTGCCAAAGGGGATAATAATGCACTTTTTGCATTTTGTTTTAGACCATTGCTTTGGGACCAATTATTCATCTGTGTTAACCCCTCCTGTAATATGTTAACATTGTTGGGGGACTTAAAGATTGAATTCAATTTGCAATCATCAGTGAACTTGGTAAGCCAAAGGCTGTCTACTTTAACCTAGACTTCAGGGAAATAGATTTCCATCAGTAAATGGCCCAGCACAGATCCTTGTGGTACTCTACTGGTGACGGATCTACTGGTAGAGGTGGAGTCACCAATTGTGACAGTATATGTTCTATCAGTGAGCTATTTGGCTAACCATCTAAGGATTTATCCCTGTTTTTTTTTATTTCTCCAAATCTTTTGGGTTTCCAATACCATGAGGGGAATGGACCCCATTCCCAAGTCAAAGTATGATAAAAGTTCATGAAATTACTATTGTTTCAATCTTTGATGTCAGCCAGAGGTGCTCTATGCAGCACCCGCAATGTGCCCAGTAATGACTCCTTCTGCAATTTGTATGGAGTTGCACGTATTGGTAACATATCAAAGTACGCTAGTAGATTCCTTTTTATAAGACCATTGCTCCTACTACTATTGGAACTGTCTGGATATCTTTCTTCCACATTGCTCTTGTTTCTGCCTGCAAATCCTGATATTTTATGATTTGTGCCTCTCTATACATAAGACACTGTGGTCACTGGGTGTGGCGATTTCAATGATCAGTGCTACTTTTGTCTTCTTTTCATGGACCACCATATCTGGTTTTCTATCATCTATCTTTTGAACTGTTGGTAAAGGGTGATTCTTTGTGATGTAGACTTCATTATTTTCTATGATGCTTTGTGGCTCATGTTTCCAGTGCTTTTCAGCAACTTCAGTACCATAATGTTCACACAGTCCCCGGTGCAACAGTCTTGCCACATTATTATGCCTTTCACTATACAGTCCTTCTGCCATTAGTATGTCACAACCAGCAATGAGGTGTGTGACTGTTTCCAATTCTGTTTTTCATAACCTACATTTGTCTGTTTCTCCCACATGTTCACTGGAATTTGTAAACCAACATATATGTAGCCCACTATCTTGGGCCACCAGTATTACATTTTCACCTCTTGGTTTGAATTCACCTCTATTTAATCATTACTGCATTCCATCCATATCAACTTAAGACTCTTCCAGAAGTTTTCTATACTTGCAACATTTATGCATTTTGCACATTTCTTGCCTTCTTATCTGATCCTTTACCTTATATTCTTTCTTTTGTTTTTTAGCACATTCATTTGCTGCCTGTTTTTTTTATCTACTTCTGGTTTGATTTCTATTCCTGATTGATGCCGAAATACTTCTGCTAGACTAAGCATGGAAGTCATCTTAGATTTATTCTCCTCATGTTTCAAAACTTTCACTACGTTTGGATCTTGTGAGGTCAGCAGATATGTGTGCAGTCTCACGATTGTAGATCTATACATGTAATCAATTTCAAGGAGGCCCATACTTCCTTCAAAATAGGGAATATATAATCTTGGTATGCACTGATTTTTATAACTCATTTGATGAGTATGAAGCATCCTTCTTGTTTTTCTGTCTAATATCCAACACATTTTGGGGCAAATCAATCACTCCAAAACTGTAAGTTAGGAGAGGAAGAGCAAATTGGTTTATAACCTGAATTTTGTTCCTAGATGTCAATGCTATTTTCAGGATTAAGTCTTCTAAAATATTCCTTACTAAGTTTTATTCGCATCTGTTCATGTTTCATTGTTGATCCTTCATCAATTCCCAAATATTTATACACTCCCTCTTGCTCAAGTTCTTTTATTTCACATTCTTGTCCCAGGCTGATGTTTTCCTGGTGCTGCCGTTTTCCTGCTTTAAAGGCTGCTTTGGTACATTTATCAAGACCAAATGACATTCTTATATCATATGAAAAAGTTTTGTTAACTTGTAGTTGTGCTTTCAGTTCCTCATCTGATGAGCTATACAGTTTTAAATCATGGACAAAGAGAAGATGAGAGGTCTTTACACTCTGTTGTTTTCAAGGAGCCAATGCAATGTATAGCTGCTTGCATCATGAAGTAACACTCATTTAACTTTCTGTTATAGTTGCATGTTCATGTATTAGGATTTTTATATTATATTACATTTTTGGTACTGAACAATGTAACTCTTTTCTTTCTTTAGTTAGGCCGCACTCAGTAATATTTTCAGCAGTTAAAATTTTAGTGTATGACTTTTTCAACCTGTATATATATTTGGGTCTATATTGCATCATCGAATGCTTAAAACATCGACACATTTTCAGCAAAAGCTGAAAATGTTGAATCCAAAGAACAGTGATTTCTTTCCTAGGGAAAGAAATCGCTGTTCCAACCCCCGCAAAAAAAAAAAAAAAAAAACACATTACACACTTCCAAACACATACACACATACCCAATCCTAATTATACCCCCCCAAAAACCAATAAACAACTAAATACACATATGCAAATAACCCAAACATACATTTAACAAAAAAAAAAATAGTAAACATTTTAAACCATATGCACTTACCTTAACTCTAACCCTAAGGTCAGTAACTCTCGCACATTTACATAAACAGCTCCAAACACACACACACACACTTACCTTAACCCTAATTCTACCCCCCAAAACAAAAGTGAACAACTGAAAACACACACACACGTAACTCAACCATACATTTCACACAAAATATAAAACACTAAACACTTTCATACATATGCACTTACCCTAATCCGCACCCTAACCCTAAGGTCACTAACTGTTGCACAATCACACTCTGGAGCTATACAAGGGGCCATACTACACTTCAGAACATGGCAAAAGAATGAAGCGGTCAAGCAACTTCTTTCCCAGGGAAAGAATTCGCTGAACAGCCGCTTCGCTGTTTTGCCTGTTCGCTCTACATGTGTCGACGAAAACACATTCAACATAATGCGTTTTCGGTATACTCATAGGAACCCTATATATTTAGCCTCTGTACTGTAACCAAGAGCAGCACTCATCTTTCAGTTCTGTCACTCGTCTCTCTCTAACATAGATGACAGACAGGTGGGGTATTTTGTTTAGATGCTTTAATACATAAAAACACATCAGGATGGATAGCAGCATCATTAAATACAAGCAAACTGGTCAACAGACAGACCTTACATACATACATGGTTACATCTCAACAAAATGGCAGTCTAGCTAGCACATGCTTCCATGTGCTCGCAAGTAGAACAAAGCTGCAGACACCATTTCCTGCTTCTTCTGCCTTGTGCATGCAGACAGTAGTGCAGCATGTTCCTCGGGCTTTATGCACCATCTGATTTCTACTTGCTTGCTTACACATGCATACAGAGCTGAAGCTTTGCTTTGCTCTGTGTGTCACTCTTACACCTAAATGTTATGGCCTGCATTTCCCATTTATCTTACTGCACAGAATGAGTCAGAGGAGAAAGTTGCCATCTGCTACAGGAGGCAATACAGATTTTCAGTATAGAAGGGTTAGTGCACTCCTGTGTTGTCCTTTGTACTGTAAATCATTGTACCAGATCTGACTTACCTTTAGTAAAGGTACTCTTCCCTTTGTAACTGCCTTCTTCAGTTTGTGAAAGTACATAGGAGTTGCCGGAGCATTAGTGCCACCTGCCCCTGTTGTGATTGATGTTGCAGCTGAGGTGAGGGGGAGTTTTCTGCTGGGGGAGAGTTTAAAGCTTCACTCAAGTGTAGCCCACACCAGTCACCTTCCTTAGCTTAACCAAAACTGGAGCAGTTGCAATTGACTGAGCATTGCTATACCGGTCACTGTACATGAAAACCTTCTACATCAAGTGTAAACTTCAGTAGACAAGCTAGTCCTTGACATTGGTCAACAAGAAATAGAGGTGCCTCATGCCACTGGCAGCCCAAGTCTAGAACTAACGTCTACTCTTTCTCAGTAATATCCATCTGGGAAACCTGACAAGGGAGGGGGTTTGGTTATAATGGACGTCCATGGCTGTTCTGGATGTTTGTTGAGTTTGTTGAATGATGAGAGAGTGTACATGGAGGTTTCCATTAATGAGATCAGTATTGCATATTGGGCCATTAAAGTAGCTCTCAATGAACATTTGTTGTTCAACCGGGTTTCCCTAGAGTTGTTTGAGCTTCTTAGGGTTCAACATCCTGTGATTCCTAGAATTTTTGGAATTCCAAAATGATCCCCCCTTGCGTCCTATAGGGGCTGCTGGATCAGTCACTGAGCCACTTGCCATATTTGTGGACTCTAAACTGAAGAACCTGTTTAGACCTTTTCTACATATTGTCAAGGACTCTTGGGATTTGCTCAGTAAACTGAGGGATATTGATTTTGATGAGTCTGTGTTTTTTGCGACCTGTAATGTACAGAGTCTGTTTACTGCCATTCCACAAGATGTGGGATTGGATTGGTTTGAAAATACTGTGACTGGTTTTGGGGGTTTAGATGTGGTTGAGATACAGCTGGTCATGGATTTTGTGGACATAATACTTAACAATAATTTCTTGACCTTTAACGGAGAGTTTTTTAAGCAGATATCTGGTGTTGCAATGGGGGTACCTTGTGCCCCCCTTTTTGTGAATGCTGTATTGTTATAGTGGGAATTGGAATATGTATTTAAGTTTTCTAACTATACGAGCTGTAAAGGCTACTTTTGCTAGATGGATAATTTGTTGATCATCTGGAGGGGTTTGAAAGATTTTTTTAAATTTTTGCAGAGCAGCACTACATATGTGAAACTTACATGTAATGCTTGATGGGCTAGACAAAATCGTGACATTTAAGCCTAATGTGTATTACTTTCTTATGCGTGTTTATTTTTCTATTTTCATGCACCAATTTATAGTAGTGGGTACCTCAGTATATTCTTCTGATGGAGGCGTATTTGTCAAGCTTGCTGAGTTAATAACAGTGACTTTGGAAAATAATGACAGTATTATCATTGTATATACTGCCTCCCTATAGCCCTTAACAATGTATACTAAATTATAATTTATATTTATATAATTTTAAGTTATGGAGCTTTTCTCCCCAGGCCTACACTGAAAATGTTTTTTTGCCCATTCAGACTTTCTCAGTAAACAAATGTCAATTACTCAATCAATAATTAAAAAAATCCTAAATAAATGAGTGAATGCATGAATTAATAAATAAATAAATACATTCAATGTATTCGTTTGCTAACCAGATGATCCTTTGCTGAGAGTTTTGACTTGGGCCACTAGAGTGTAAATACAAACTGGCCTGAAAATGGATCTAACAATATGTTTGTATTTCAATGCACCTTTATAAAAGAAACATTGTATTTAACATATATGTAAATATTTATAAGAACAGGAATGACAAAAATGTTTTTGCACAATGCTGCCTCCATACCCTGAATGTTATATAACCCCATCTTAACATGCTACCCTGGAATAAAATGTATAGTTGTCTTTGCACAAAACCAAGTATTACATTTATTTTGTGAAAATCTGGGGGTAAAATTAAGCATAGTCTCCTAAAAAAACAAACAAAAAATATTACTAAATGTTCATCCTTACCTTCAGTTTTTATGGCTTTGTACTTTTCTCTTTTTGTACCTGCCACAATGACATGACATGTAATGCACCTATTTTTCAGTAGGACAGTTTGCATGACTTAAATACTGGGTATATACAAATTCGAACATATGGTCTCGGCCATATGAGGTTCGAATTTGTAAAAGTTTGATCTACTGAAGGGGACCGATTATCAAACTATCATAAGTATGAAATGCAGTTGGGTGAAATGCGATAATATCGACTTGGAAAACAGAGTGTACGACGTGCAAATGTCAAACCCACATATTAGTATGCGAATTTGACCTTACTTGACATCAATAGAATGCAGTTCTAAACTGCACCAGATGTAACATGAGGAATTGCTCCCCCCCCACCCCCTGCAAAATATTTATTCCAACTCCGAGATCGCACTACAGTGGGAAAAAGGGTACATTTCCCAATCCCCACTTTACCGCAATCTCTAGTTCAATGACCGACCTCGTCTTTGTGAATGCACTGAGAATTCTCTGAAATGGAACTCGCACAAGGGAAGGATCAGCAACATGGATCAGACAAATGCCAATCGACAACCCTTGGTCGCCAAAACTTCCCTGGGCAATTTAAATGTAAACATATAAATATATACATAGATAGATGTGTATATGTGTGTGTGTGTGTGTGTGTGTGTGTGCATATATATATATATATATATATATATATATATATATATATATATATATATATATATATATAGATATATATATAGGGTCTATATTGCAACATCGAACTCTTAAAACTGCGAACGATGTTACATCAACACATTTTCAGCGAAAGCTAAAAATGTCAAATCCAAAGAGCAGCTCAACCATACATTTAACACAAAATATAAAACAGTAAACACTTTCATACATATGCACTTACCTAAACCCCCACCCTAACCCTATGGTCAGTAACTGTTGCACAATCACGCTTGGGAGCTATACCAGACAAGGGACCACACTGCACTTCAGAACACGGCAAAACAGCAAAGCGATCAAGAGACTTCTTTCCCCAGGGAAAGAATTTGATGAACAGCCGCTTCGCTGTTTTGCCTGTTTGCTCTACATGTGTTGATGAAAACACATTCGACATAATACGTTTTTGTTGAACTCATAGGAACCCTATATATATATGTATATATATGTGTGTGTGTATATATCTATATACATATATATATATATATACATATATACATGGATTCACTTCTAAATCTTGAAGCCATATTACTGAGTCTTAAAATCTCAAGACAAAAATAACGAAACATCGGACTTCCGAACAACAGATTTCACACAAGGTAAGTAAACACTTGGCCAACCTACACAAAAATTAATGCCGAAGTAAGTAAAGCTCACCTAGGTGGATGACTATGCCCCCCACACACCCCCCAACTAAATATACCAACTCTGGGATCGCACTACAGTGGAGAACAAGGCATGTTGGCCTTGGTGAGGGTTCCAGCTGGCCAAATGTTTACTTACCATTTGTATAACCCTCTGTTCAGCATTCCAGTCTTGAGATTTTAAGACTCGAGCTATAGAAGTGAAACCATATATACATGCATATACATATATATATATATATATATATATATATATATATATATATATATTTAAATGTATATATAGATATATATAGATATAGATATATATGGTTTGCAGTCACATTTTCAAATGACAGTCACATGAAATGGAATGGTCCAAAGGCTGTTTTCCACTTCTCATAATATTAAACTAAAAATCGTCAAGTCCATAATTGTGAGGTAGACGTTCTGCTTGGAGATCACACTACAGTGGTGACTGGGAAATGTACCTATTCCTCACTGTAGTGTGATCTCGGAGTTTGTCTGTATTAATAGCAGGGGGTGTGCTTGCTCCCTGCAAAACAGTGGTTGAAAATCACTGGACTGAAAGATGCATTGGGTAATGTCGACAGTGTCGAATATGGATGTCAGCATTACCGTTTTCGTGATTTTGTCTAGGCGAAGTTTTTATTTTCTGTATTTTTTTTTGAGTAAGTCATCACTTGGACAAGTGATTTTCAGAAATGTGATAGTAAATATATGTATATGTATATATATATATATATATATATATATATATATATATATATATATATGTATATATGTGTGTGTGTGTGTTTGTATACATATATATATATATATATATATATATATATATATATACATATATATATATCAAATTGCGGTGGTGGTGCTGCGGTAGCTCTATCGCCTGACAGTAAGACGTTGTCTCATTCGATTCTCAGCTAGAGCATCTTCTGTCTGGAGACATGCGTGAATGGGCGTACCTTCCTTGAAGGTTGTGCTTCAGGGCTGGCAACTCGGCACATAAAAATCTACTGCCAGTCATTAGCGGACCGGAGTTCCGCTGTGGCGACCCCTAACGAGGAAAAGCTGAAAGACACAACATATCTATCTATATATATATATATATATATATATATATATATATATATAAATATATATATATATATATATAGTGTATATATACATATATATATATATATATGTGTGTGTGTGTGTAAATTATATATAATGTACATTTATATTTTTATATGTATATATATATATATATATATATATATATATATATATATATATATATATTGCATCTATATCTGTTAAGGTACTGCAGTTTGTTAAGCTGTGTTTCTGCTTCTCTTATAAACATAAGCAGTATTATTCTAAAAAGTTAAGATTACAAGGTCCTACATGTTGCCATTAAATGTGATTGTTTTGCATGTACAGCTATTCATGGTATAATGGAAGGTGCATCCACCTTCTCTTATGATATGTATATATCAGAACCAAGATGCTATCCTCAAAAAAAAGGAAGCTAATCTGGTGGTCCCCTGCCATAAACGAACTCTACAACAGAAGAAAGAAACTGTTGCAAAAAAGATTAAAATCCCATGATTGGAGGAACTTCCTGGTCAGCCTCATTAAGAAGCTGAGATCCCTCATAAAATCCTCCAAAGCTAGTTATGAAAACAAAATCACCACAGATTCTAAAGACAACCAAAAAAACATTCTCTAGCTATGTCAAGAATCTCAATGGCAGCACTCAGATCTGCTCTGAGTTACAGCACAATGACACTAAATATACAGAACCAACTGATATTGCCAACATCATGTCAGATAGGTTCAATGCTAACTTTACTACCCTTTTACCCCCTAAATGACCCATCTCTATACTGGAAGAATGCAAAGTTCCAGTCACTGCTGCACAGGTAAAAAATGCACTATCCAAAGCCAAGAACACAGCATCCCTGGGACATGACAACATCCCAGGCTGTATTCTACATGAACTCCAGAATGAACCGGCACCCCACCTAAGCACCATGTTCAGTCATAGCCTCACCTCAGGCTTTGTGCACACTGAATGGCTCACAGTGATGGTTATTCCACTCCACAAAGCGGAAGCCACCATGGACCCCGGGAACTACTGCACCATTAGCCTAACGAGCCTTGTCTGCAAAGCCATGGAACGTATCATCACGGAACTTACAAACAAAGACACTGGTAATCTCCAAACTCTGGACCTCACCCAGTTTGGGTTTGTAAAAGGCAGATCATGTCTCCTAAACCTGATAGACTTATTTGAAGCAGTCACTAAAGCCGTAGATGAGGGTAAGGTGGTTCACACAGCCGATCTAGATCTCACCAAGGCTTTTGACACCATCCCCACTCTGGAATTATAGATAAACTCACTAAACTTGGTATAAATCCCTATGTCACAAGATGGGTTGCCAACTGGCTCATTGACAGAATCCACACTGTGAAAGTAGCAGACTCCAAATCCAACTTCAAACCAGTGACAAGTGGAGTACCACAGGGTTCAGTCCTGGGTCCTTTCCTGTTTGATATTTACTTTTCTGAAGTACAGGCTAACACAGAAGGTCTTTGGCCAATGAAGTTCGCAGATGACTGCAAACTAGGAGCCATAATCGAAACTCATAATGATGTGGACATCCTACAAAAGGGCCTCACTGAAACAGATGCCTGGTGTCAAAGCCATGGCCTCAAGCTCAAAGCCAAACAGTGCATTGTCATCCCCTTTGGTAAAAACTCTGTACCCATGAGCTAGCACATAGGTGGTAGTCTACTTAACACCGAAAGTGTGATTAGAGACCTTGGGACACAGATGGACAGTAGTCTCTCCTTTGATAATCACATCGCCACAGTAGTCAGGAAATCCTTCTACGTGGCACACCTCATCGCAAAAGGTTTCTCATCCAGGAAAAAAGAGGTCATTGTTCCCCTCTACTCCTCACTCATTAGACCCATTATAGAGTACAATGCCCCTTGTGGAATGTATCTCACAAGATATCTACAACAAAAAGGCTGCAGAAATACCGCACAAAGAGGATTACCGGCCTCAAACAGATGCCCATACGGAGACCGTGTCAAAAAACTCCAGCTTTACTCCATCACATATCGCCTACTCAGAGGCAATCTCTGCCTGACATACAAAGCTATGTCACCACAATAAACAGAACATGCTGGAGGGATATATTCCTGTCCCAGAGACTTCCCATACTCTGGAAAAAACTACCTATCTATATCAAACAAAGCTCCTCATTAGCACTATTCAAGAAAAATCTTAAAGATTGGATGGGAAATAGGAAATTCATCCTGGGGATCACTTCTGTGGCTCTGCTTGACAGGGGCACAGGAAAAAAATTTTCTTGGGTGGCGAAAACCAGGGTACCATTATGGCTAGGCTTATATAGGCCCTAGGGCCAGTAGCCTAGTACCTACCTATGAACCTATGTAAATCTCTAAGGTCTATCCAAAACTATTAGTTTTACAGAAATGAAAGCTTTGATATCAAGTACCCAGTCCCAAAATACTTCCTGTCAGTGTAAGTAACTACTAACATGAATAGCATTTTGAAAGCAGGTGTTTTGGAATCTGGCCCTTTGTCCAAGCCTATTTGTGGATAAGCCTTACACCAAAGTAAGTCAGTTACACTGAGAGCAAGTGTTTCAGAATCAGGGTGGACTTGCACTCTGAGCAAGTCTTTTGGAATCTGGCCCTAAGTATAAGTCAATGCCACCTGCTTTTGAACCTAAACAGCCATGGAACAGGAAAGAAGTAAAAGAAATTGTATATAGTTGTATCTCTATCGATATTATTATTATTATAAGCACTATTTATGCAAAACAACAAGTTCTTTGATTTTACTTGCTTAGCAAAGTGTATTTTCACAAGGATGGAAATTGCAGATATAATTATGATATTCTGAAATTCATCAAACCGTCTATTATGACAGCTAATTTGATTGGCCACACACCACTCTTTTTTGCAAATTTAAATCGTGCTAGGCATTCATTCATGAAGCTGGTTCTGCAGCTGTGTAAATGATGCCCACTAAATGGTCTTTGAATGTCCTAGGGCTGAAAATAGCTCACATTGGTGAATTTAGAAGACCTTCATGAGATATTTGTCCATATCATTGTTGGCCTGTTGTGTAGACCTCTAGTGTTTCTTCTGGAAAACTGTAACCTGATTATTGAGCATTAGTCTAATGAGAGATGAGCATTCTTCAAAACTGAAATGCATAAAGACTTCTAATTGTACTTTTTTGTTTCCTGGTATACATTGCTTTATTGTTCTGCTGAACAATTACAATTAACTCCAAAAAAATCCAAAAAAAAAAAGTTGGTGAGTGAACAATTCATCCTTAATATATTGATATCTCCAAACTCCATTGGTCAAATCATTGGTCAAATCCTCATCAGACCACTAATAGACTCTAATTTATCATTTTGCATGTACTTCTGCAGACACCTGCAGCAGCTGGAGAGACCTCAGAGTTTTCTTACTAAGAAAATACAGGGACTCCAAACCATGACCTACATGGGCAGGCTGAAAGCCTTGTCACTTTACTCTGTATCTTATAGGCTCTTTAGTGCCTGGCATACAGGACAATCTCCGGCCCTGCCCTAATGGAAATCCTGCACATCCACAAGTCAAATGGCACAAGAATCACTCGCTGTAGGGATCTCAACTTAGCTTGTGACATTAAAAAAACATGCTGCAGAGGCAGGTATGTCTCCCAAAAACTGCTGCTTCTCTGGAATAGACTTCCTGTTGATGTAAAACAGAGATCCTGACTGACCCTTTTCAAACGCAACCTAGACAAAAGGTTGGGACACTGCAAATTCACCCTGAGGGTGGCACCCACATCCCTCATGGACAGGTATAGCCGATGTTGATCACAGACCCCCTCTGTTCATAAATTTGTTCTGCAAACTACCCTAAAAGAACAAATGAGGATACCTGGGATTAACATGGCTAAGCTTATAAAGACTCTAGGGCTGCTTGCCTAGTAACCTCCTATGAACCTATAAACCTATTTTGTGGTGGTATTTTATGGAACTCAGAATGCTCCTCAGCTATTGACATGGATGTGTTACACTATGCGGTTAAAGCCCCCTTCATCCTCTACCAAATGATGTATCTGGAGGATGCTCTCGCTAGTCTTAGTAATTTGATTTTTTGTGGGAAACCAAAGGGAAGAAATTACACAATAAAATATGCAGGAAACCTGAAGACTCACTGACTTAAGCTTCAGTTTAAATTTTCCAGACAAATTCTCTAAAAACTTTTATTTCTATAAATTGATAAAATGCAGAATGTCATTTGCATTCTTTTTGCCTGTTAATTATGGTGCCCATTGTTTTTACAGATAAAGCACCCCACTTCTCTCGCCTTGGTGATGTGGATGTCAATGCAGGGCAGAATGCAACTTTCCAATGTGTGGCAGCTGGGAAGGCAGCTGAATCTGAACGATTCCTTCTACAGGTAATGTATGTTTGGAGGGTAATCTGTAATTCCAGCCAAACTGGTATGTAACACAGAAAAGTTGTTAAATGAGATAACACCCCTAAGCACGTACAGTAAAATAGCACCCTCACATATTCTTAAGTTTTTTTTTCTTTTTAGCATTGTTAGCCGGTATTCTAGTGTTCATGCTGATAACAATCATTGTATTGCTGCCTGTTTTTGCAGTTTACGTTTAACCATTTAGATGTGCTAGCTACCTTTGTTTGTTACCTCTAGAAATCTGATTTTCCCTCAAGGTTACAGTAAAATATGAGGACATTCTATATCATATTACCACTCACACTTCATGGAATGGCTATGTCCTTCGTTACTTTATTTTTGCTGTATTTTGTTTTATTTATCTGCTCACTTAACAAGCTTACTGTTCAGAAATGCCTGTATTCTGGGATGACTCAGAAGTACTTTCAGGTTCAGTAATTTGCTCAGCATCAAACACTTCTTTCATAAGTGGGAGTTGAGAGAATAAATTTTGCATAGAATTCAGAACTATTTGATGAGGTTCATTAACAACTCATAACAGCTTGTTACTTTAGCCCTAAACTGCCAGATAAGGCTGAACAGGTGCCTTCTTATATATTGCTTCAGAACATTTTGAAGAGATACTTGTTCTTTCATCACTGAAATATCTCACATGATTATCTAATTTGACATTTGCTTATTTCAGTATTACTGTCCTGGAAAATGAAATTTCAATAGCTGTATAAGTGAACATCCACATGTTAATCATGAAATAATGTTATATAATGTGAAATACCAAAGCTACAACAGTTGGAAAAGAAACAGAAATGTGTGCAAGTCTAACTCCTCATACAATGTAACAGTACTAGACCTGCAATGAAATGATTAAGACTTGCTGATTTTTCATTATGAAATACTTTTCTTTATGATATGATAGTATACTTTCATTTGGTTTTAATTTTAAAGTTATGCATGTGCTTTTTTTTTAATTTCTTGCATTGCAATTTTCCTTAAACATTGAAAGCACCGTGAACTTGTACTTTGGAACCCAGAAAACTGTTACGAAAGTTTTGGAATTTTGTAATGGAATGCATAAGCTAAGAGTCTGCAGAAAGTGAGCTTTTGTTTTTTTTTTCCTTTTCCCTTGTTCTGAAGAACCTAATATGAATATACCTGTTAGTTTGTCACCTTCTCAAACTGTGACTGTTTGTTTAGCTCTTCCATGCCTGTTAATCAGTGATCTTTTGTTCCTTATGTGCATGTGACTTTTAAGAAAAAAATAATTTCTTTACTATATGTGAGATACCTCCTTCCTTTTATTTAGATGAGGAGCCTGCCTTTTTTGGTGTTAAAAATTAAGTGGGTGTAACTTGTCTGCACAGAATCATTTTAGAAAGTATCACTGAAATTCCACAAATCTCTGAGTTCCAGTTACCCCGTAAGATCACCATGGAACATGCCCTGGTTGTATTCTTTAAAATTAAAAACACCAATAATATGGGCCCAGATTATTTGCCTGGATGCCTATTTAATAGTACCAGAGATGCCCCTGTTGAACCTCTCCTGCACTTATTTAATTTAAGCCTAGCCACATGGTATGTCTCTGAAGTTTGTTCAAGAGCTGTTGTGGTTCCCCTGTCAGATGTCACAGTGGTGCAGCAGTAGCTTTGTTGCCTCACAGCAAGAGGTTCTCCAGTTCGATTCCTGGCTGGGGTGCCTTCTATGCAGAGTCTGCATGTCCTCCCTGCATTTGTGTGGGTTTGCTCTGGTTTCAACCCACATTACTAAGAAATGCGTCTGGAGCATTTGTCTGTGGGCCTCTACTGAAAAATGGCTTGTTCCAAATCGGACTTTCCCCGTTAACAAATATAAAATAATAAATATAGTGGGACCTACTGAATACCCCATGAATTAGGTTAACAAATGTAAAATAAAATAATAAATATAGTGGGACCTACTGAATACTCCATGAATTACCAACTCATCAGACTATATAGCCTAATTTGCAAGGAATGAAGCACATCGTATCTGACTTCTTAAATTATGATATTAAAACTCTCATACCAAACCAAATAACAAAATCCTGGAACTCCATACCCCAACAGATAAACAACACTACATCAACTGCCAAATTCAAACTACTTCTAAAGGAGGACCTACATAACAAGAGGTTGTACTCCTGCACTACCTATGGATAATTTTGGCCATGCCCCCACCATACCACTCTCTTTCTATTGTCCAGTGATCTATGGATACAGCCTACCTACTCTCTACAGCCTACCTATACTCTTATCTGACTTTCTATTTCTGCTAACAACAAATGAGCTTATAAGTATGTATTTTTCCCTGGAATCTACTTCTTAAAACCATGCCTTTAATGTACTAAAATTGTTAGCCATTTGTCAATATCATACAGTTATGTGTAAAACTTATGATGCTTTAAAATCTGTGTATAATTATGTGTAATATTTATAATGCTTTTCAAATCTATGTTTTTCGCATTAACCTAATGTACTGTATGGAGCTTTTCTCCCCGGGTCTCCACTGAAAATGGGCTACTAGCCCAGTCGGACAAATGTAATATAAATAAAATAAAATAAAATAAATAAATGCAACTTGACCCAAAACTCATGAGTTCTGTGAAGGATAGACCATATTTATTTGTTTGGTAAACTTTGAGAAGGCTACTCTGGCCATGGACAATGGCTAATTTGTCCACAGATTACACGTGGACCTTGCCAAGACCTAGAACACTAAGTTAAAAGAAGGATTAGTAAATGTGTATGTAGTAAGATGGATAGAATTCACACAATTAAGGTGGCAAATTGTATCAGAAAGTATAAACAGTGGGGCCCCTGTTTTTTGGAATATACATTTCAGACCTCATTATCAAAAAACTTGGACCTATTTTATTTTTTATTTTTATTTTTTAATGTATTTATTTATTTTACATTTGTTTACCGCGTAAGTCCGACTGGACACAGGTCCTTTTTCAGCAGAGGTCCGGGGAGAAAAGCACCACATTTACTTAATAAGTCATAGAACAATGTACAATAGTAAATGACAAAAATACAAAAAATATAATAATAATAAATGCATGACAAATACAAAAAGTTATACAGAGGAACAGCAAGTAATACAATAGCAAATAGTACAAAATAATACCAGGGAATACAATGCTATACAAAGAGAGTGACAAAGTATAATGAGGAATTAGTAGTATATATGCAGCCAATATGTCATGCAAAAACATTTCGTATTTTGGAAAATATCTGTTTTTTTAATTAATTTGTCATGTATTGATCAGTGATATAACCTGACAGGGGAGATGGAGAGGGAGTGTGAAAATACAGTTGGAGATAAACAAAACACATAAATCATTATGCAGGAGTGATAACATAGCTTGAGTATAATACAGTAGCCAGTTCCAGTTTCAAAGCCTGGGGAAGACATTTGAAAGTGGTTATTAGCAAGTGAGGAAAGGAGATTGGGCTATCATGTAGGGTTACAGGGGCAGAGCCAGGAGTTTGTAAGAGGTGGTTTGAGTACCTTTCTGAATTGTGGGATAGAGCTGTTGGAAATAAGAGGGCTTGGGAGTTTATTCCGTAATTTGGAAATGTAGTGTGAGAATAATGATTTACTGTTTGCACTGTTTGCTTTGGAGACCTGTAGGAGGGATTTGTTGGATGAGTAGAGATGTCTAGAGGAGTTGCATGGCTATAGGAGGTTTTGAAGAGCTGGAGTTTTATCAGGCTGATGGAGGATTTTGTGAGCGAAGGTAAGTTGATTAAAGTGCAGTAATTGTGGAAGTTCAAGCCAGTTTAGTTCTCTGAGTGATATGCAGTGATGGACTCTATATGAAGCACCAGTTACAAATTTGGCTATCTTATTGTAGCAAGATTCAAGTTTGGCAAGGTCTGTTTTATGGAGATTGGTTAGTACTGGGGAAGTATATAAGAGAGTAGATAGGAGATGAGTTTGAGCAATAGTGGATTTAGTATTCTTGGTTAGGAATTCATTATTCCTATACAAGAGACTGAGTTTCTTATGGACTTTTTTAATGGTCTGGGCAATATGTATATTGAATTTCAGGTTGTTGTGTATTTCAACTCCTAGCAGTTTTGTGTGGGTTGAGGGGGCAATGATGGTTTTGTTTTTGGATAGGATTCTCAAAGGTGTGGGGGGTATTGACTTGAAAGCAGGGTTTTTTTCCCTGGATGAAAGAGGAGAAGTTTTGTTTTATTTGGATTAAGGATAAGGTGGGATTTTGTGAGCCAATTTTCAGACAATAGGAAAGATTCATGGGTGTGTTTGTGTAGAATTTGAAGAGAGGAGGCTGAGCATATGAGGGCTGAATCTTCAGCATATTGGACTATCATGGCATGAGGTGTGGAGGTATGGAGTTGATTGGTAAAGACAGAGAAAAGTAGGGGCTCCAGGATGAAACCTTGGGGCACTCCTATGCCGACTGGAAGAAAGGGAGATAGTTTTTGCTGCCAATGGGCGGCTTGTTAACATCCTGTTAGGTAATTTTGGAACCAGGAGATGGATGTGGTACAGAGGTTTAGGGAGGAGAGAATGTTGATCAATTTTGGGTGGTTAACCCTGTTGAAGGCCTTGGATAGGTGTAGGAAAACAGCAGATACATATCATTATTCCTATAATGGTTAAGTGTGTTGGTAAAGGACGTCAGGGTTGTAGTAGTGCTATGAGAGTGGCAAAAGCGATGCTGTGTATTTGTAAGCAAGTTTTCTCTTTGAATTTGGGAGTTGGGTATGAATGTCTCAAGAATTTTAGACAGTGGGGATAAGATAGCAATGGGGTGATAGTTATTTAACTCAGTGGAGTTACCTCCTTTGTCTAGGGGTATTATTTGAGAAATTTTCCAAATAGTGGGGACTAGGTTTTCAGTGATTGATCTATTTTTGAGAATGGATATTGGGTATGCTAAACCTTCTGCTGCAATCTGAAGGAATTCTGCAGGGAGGTTATCAGCTGCTAGGGTAGTTGGTTTGAGTTTTTTGATTGTGTTTACAGACACTGGATGGAATGAAAACAGGTTGGTGGAAGACTGGGTATGGGAGGTAGTTTGGTTTGTGGCAGGAGTAGGGTCATTGTTATAGGGCTGAGAGTTAGCAAGGGCTTGGATTGATTCTGTACAGTAGGTATTAAACAAGGTTGCTACATTGTCTGTGTTATTGGGTGTTGAAGGAGTGGGTGTAGCTGATTTCCCCTGGGTGTACTATGGTATTAACTGCAGCCCAGAATTTTTATGGATAGTTTTGGTGTTTTATTTGAATATTATGGTAGTAATTGGCTTTATCCTTTTTCACTAATTTTTGGCTCTGTTACGTAATTCAAGGTATATTTGTCTAGTTAAGTGAGATCTGTTTTTATGAAATTGTATCCAGGCCTTATCCTGGGTCACAGGAATTGATCTACATTCTTTACTAAGCCAGGGAGCATAGTTTGATTTAACTCTGATGGTTCTTGGTGGTGCATGATGATTGAGGATGTCTAAGAAGGTGGAGATGAAGGACTTAACTGCTTCATCTAGAGATAGCTGTCTGAGAGTTTCCCAGTTGGAGCTTTTGAGGAAGGAAATTAAGTTATTGGCATTGAAATTCCTTTTCTCTCTTTGATGGTAGGTGGTCTGGTGGATTTGATGGGTTTTAGAATGAATGCGAAAGGTTGGTTAGTGGTCACTTAGGTCATCAGGGAGACATCCTGAGTGGGACATAAGGGTTAGATTATTGACTAAGGTCCAGTCCATTGATTGTTGACCAGAGGCTTTATCAGTCTTAGTAAGAGACGAGATTAGTTAGGTAAACCTGTGTCGGTTAATATGTGATGATGGATTAGATGAGGAGCATATTAGCCAGTTAATGTTGAAATCGCTTACCAAGATTGGCTCCTTGGTGAGAGAGTTAGATGCTCAGTGTAATATACTTTCTCGTGTGGGGATATTATTTCCTGGTGGAATGTATCCACCAAGGATATTCATACTTTTATTGGGGTTGATTTTTAGCCTCGCAAATATTATTTCTGTGTTTTCAAAAACAGGGAGTTTCATGTCTATGAGATCAAGTGATAGGTGATTTTTTAAATAGGATTGCTACACCTCCACCATTCTTAGTTAGTCTGTCTTTAGGTAGTATGCTATAGTCTGGTGCTGTGATTTCATTGCTGTTAATGTTAGGTTTTAGCCAAGTTTCTATTACTATTATGATGTCACGGGAATAGAAGGAGAGGGTGGCATATAGACCATGAACTTTGTTAGTGATACTCCTTGAATTAATATTAAGAAGGTGAATTCACAATTCCCAAATTCACAAATAAATGCAAGGCTGTTCCCACATTGATACACAAGTGATTCTGTAAGACCCAGACCTTACAAACCACTGATGTACAGAGAAACTGATCAAACTAAATGCAAATATATAGAGTATCATCACATTTTGGAAACACCCCTCATTTCCAGCATTCAAAATAACTGATACCCCACTCCACATGGAAACTGTAGTCAGGGGTCTTAGCACCTAGATCTATAATTCCCTCACCTTTGAAGAGCACGTTATAGCTGTAGTTCTGAAATCCTTATATGTAGCACAACTGGTTTCCAAAGGTATCTTATCTTGGGGTGGCATTGTTCCTTTGTACAGTGTCCAAATTAGACTAATTATTGAGTACTTAGCCATACATATCATGAAACTTGATAGCCTCCCTCCCCGAAGTTTTGATCTAGATACCCTACAAAGACAGATTTGAAGCTCTGTTCTTATATTCTTATATTCTGCCTCTTATAAACTCATGGTTGAAGATCTGTATTTGGGATTTCGTACCATCAGAGTCCTTACCCTAATGAATCTCTTATACCTTCACAGGATGAATGGCTGCACAAACAACAAACCAAGGATTTGAACCTCCACCAACATGTAAATAAACTACATAGGTTAGTACTAGGCTAACTGCCCTTGCGAGCCATTTTAAGCCTAGCAAATTATCCCTTGTGAGACTCAAACCCTGCACCTTGGGTTTGTAAGTCAAACACCTTAACCATTAGGCCACCCTCCTAACCCGTTTTGACCTAGATACCCTATAAAGACAGATATGGAAGGATAGATTCATTACTCAATGACTGTCCCATTTCTGAAATAAAATGTCCCTGCTTATTAAGCAGAATGACACTAGTGCTTCCTTCAAGATTACCCTTGACTGTTGGATGGGTACCTGGAAGTTCATCTGTTTTTTTATATGTTTTTTCTTCTTGGAAGTGGTGTTGGTTGGAGGATTACATCTTGTGAGTGGTATGAAGCAAGCTGCACACATGGTCTTCACACTTAATTGCCTTGCAGTCACTATAATCTAAAAATACTAAAACATCAAGATGAGAAGCATTTCTCCATAAAATATGTTTTCTATTCCTTTAACTTAAGTGGGGTGACCACATTGCTCTAAATATTTAACAAAATACTTGGAGGTTAAAATGAATGCTAGTCTGTATTATAAAGGAAGATCTGATCTCCTCTTCATTCTTCCTGATGGTAGGGTTTCCAATCTGAACCTCTGATTCGGCTTGGCCACACCTTCCAGACTTTGATCTGACTCTTGAGCTCCTCCCTCTACCCAAAACACACTACACCTACCCAAGCATCTCAGTTTGCCAAGTGAGAAGACAGATGGAAGATCCAGTCTCTTGAGCGGTCATATCCTTTCATACATTTTTTGTTACTAGCTAGTGTATTCCTCCCTTGTTTTTGCTAGTTAGGGTGTGTCTTAGTTAATAGTTCTGTAGTTTGAAGTGATAAAGTTTGGCCTTTATAGAGTTTCTTCCCTCTCTTTTGTGTCCTTCTTCTCTCTTAGTGGTTTACAGTTGGTGCACACACGTGTGTGTGTGTGTGTGTGTGTGTGTGTGTGTGTGTGTGTGTGTGTGTGTGTGTCCCACTTTTCCTGTATACTCAGCCTTATATTCCTTCCTTACAAAAACAAAGTTGGTCTGTGTGCGTGTGTGTGTGTGTGTGTGCGTGTGCTTGTGTGTATGTATGTGTGTGTGCTGTATCCATATGATTGCTGTTATGTTTTGCAGCAGTTTTTTTGGCTTTCTCTTTTTGGCACACTTTGGTCATTGTTGTTTGTTTCTGTTATTTCAGACAAGCTTTCTCTTGGCTTCACTAGATGTACTTCTTGTGGGCACAAGATCCCCAACCAAGATGCCCAAAAGGAGTGTGTGTACTGTTTGGGCGTCAAGTATCTTAAAGCCTCTTGTGATATATGTTCTTCATTTAACCCATGTGCACTGACGGATAGGTGCAATAAGTTGCCCTTGAGGGGCCTACTTCCTTCTTTCCTCAGCTTCTGAGGCTCAGTCCACCTCCATGGCTTTATCTTCCTCCTCCAAGGAGTCAAGAAGAAGTCTCTTGCTGCCTCCCTGTGAGACCCCTTGGAGCCTAAGATTATTAAGTCTCTGAAGTCTTTGGATCCAACTTCCTTGCATCTGAAGAAGTCATCTGCCTCACTTGATCCACAGGCCTCCTTAGATCTGAGTTCATCACTATATCCCTCCTGTCTATTCAGCTCTGGCATTGGATCCCAGGACCATGGATCCGAGGGCTTGAAACAGGTCCCCAAGTCAGCCAGAACAGTCCATGTCACCTAAGCCTAGACATTCCAGACCCCCCTATTTGGTTTTCTCTAGGTCCTCTAGAAGCTGGTCTAAGCAGACATGAACAGAATAATGAAAAAATTTCTTAAGACCCAGATTCAGATTGGGGTAATGTCGGCTCCATCCCATATTGGATCCATGAGCTTCCTGTCCCATACCATCAAAACTCTTTCTCTGATCTGTCTCTCAGTTTCAGAGTTGCAGGGCTTAGGACACACCTTCCTTGACTCCAATGGTGCCTCTGATCAGTGATATTCCTGCTTTCTCAGAGCAGAGCAGATCTCGGAACTGAAAGTTCGGGGCCG
Organism: Protopterus annectens; assembly: GCF_019279795.1. Classification (NCBI taxonomy): domain Eukaryota; kingdom Metazoa; phylum Chordata; order Ceratodontiformes; family Protopteridae; genus Protopterus; species Protopterus annectens. The sequence goes on along the minus strand of NC_056726.1, from coordinate 1,895,096,491 downwards.
GGGTAATGGGGTCAGCTCCATCTGGCTCTTCACCTAGGCACTTCAGCCCTTGACAGTCCAGTTCCAATTCCCTCTGGAGGCCAAGGATCTGGAGTGAGTTCTGACCATTTTCCATTCATTGCTTTGACTCTGAGTGGAGCGGGTGGGACTTCTCCAGGCCATTCGGTTTCCAAGTAGTGGAAAAGGTATGCTCCCTTAGTGGGGAACTGTCCCTTCATGTCCTGCAGCCTACTCCTGTACTCCCGTTGGGTCATGGTCTTGATCCCACTCATTCTGTCTTGAGTCTCCTGCCCTGAGCAGTCTCCAAGATCTTCCAACTCAGGAAGGATCCCCTTCTTCCAATACTATTTCCAAGTATCCCAGATAGGAAATCCCCCAGATGAAGACATGCAAAAGGAGGCACATCGACTCCCCTTGGAGTCATTAACCAAAGACACTGATGAAGGAGAAGTATCCTCTCAATCCCTACCTGATGACATCTCCTTCGGAGACATTCTAAAGATCCTGAAGCAGAAAGGTGGGTGGTCTTTCCAACCTCCTCCTTCTAAGATATCAGTGTTCTTGGAGGGTTTCAGGTCAGGCCCATCAATGTCCTGGTTGACCTCCTCCCCAGCGATGATCTTGTTGATCTGGTATCCTGATGGGCTTGTAAGGAATTGGATACTATTGAGCCAATCCTTAAGATTTCTGGTCCCACCAGCCAACAGAAAACACTGGAGCAAGGGTCGCATAGTTGATGCCATCATGGTGGCAGCATCCAAAGAGCTGGAAGCCGAATCTGCCAATGTCCATCCACCTAACAAGGTGTCTAGATTGCTGGACAGATTAGGAAAGCATGTTTACACCTCAGCCACCTTGCTCTGAGGTCATTGAACTATCTGGCTCACTTTACTAGGTTTCAGAGAGATCTGATCAAGGAGTTTTCAGATTCTCTCTCTGAGTCAATGCCTACAGAGGACTTTAAGAAACTTTTTCCCAAGATGACCAATCTGTCTATTACCAATTCCTCAATGAGGCTAATCTCCTATACGGAGGAAGGTTCTTCTTGAGCTGCTGGTTCAGGTCTATCCCTGAGCAGATACACTTGGATGAGACTATGTGACTTCATGGAACCCTTTAAGATGTCATTTGTTAATGCCACTTTTATTGGCTCATCACTGTTTTAGCCATCTGTTAGAGATAATATGCCACAGAGGTTCTTTTCAAGGAACTAGCATGGGAGTAAGAAAATGTGGTTCTGTAAATCACAAGGGTCTTTCCAGGACCCAGATGGGGATCCCTCTTCCAGAGGCAGAGGAGGAGCGTATAATGGGAGACATCGCCCCAGAGGCAGAGGGGTTCCACAAAATCAGGGATTTAAAAGCATTTTCTGACAAGCCTTATCAGCACTCCTAAAGTTCTGCCAAACTGTTCCTCTAGAGGCAATGAGGGATCGACTTGCTTTGGACTCAGAAACCTGGACTTACTTGACACAAAATCCCTTGTTGCTAAGCATAATATCCAGAGGATACTACATTTCCTTTTCACTAACTGTCCCAGACACCAGTAAGAAACTCCCTGAAGTGCCACCCAGTCAGAGGAAACAGGCAGCACAAGATGTTCAATTACTGCTGCAAAAAACAGTTAGTTAGCCAAGAGGTCCTGACCGGACAAAGAGAATTCAGAATCTATTCCCATTTCTTTTTGGTGCTGAAAAAGACAGGAGACGTAAGACCTATATTGGATCTAAGCAAACTGAATCTGTATGTAAAGAATTTGAGGTTACGGATGGTTATGGTCCAGTCCATTCTGCCACTGTTGTGCAAGGTTGATTGGATGTGCTCAATAGATCTCAAGGATGCATATTATCACATCAAATATACAGGTGATACAAGAGATACCTGCACGTTTGGCTGAAAGATGATCATTTCCAGTTCAGAGCACTGCCCTTTGGGCTTACCATAGCTCCCTGGGTGTTTACCAAGTGTACGGCAGTCATAGCAGCTCACATGAGCGTTAAAAGATTCCAGGTGTTTCCATACTTAAGATGATTGGCTCCTCACTGTCCCCTTGAGACATCAACTTCTCCAAGCCAGAGACTATTTGATCCAAATATCACATTCCCTGAGAATCACCATAAATTTAGACAAGTCCAGTCTGACTTCTGTACAAAACCTAGAGTTCATAGGAATGCAGTTGAACATGATGGACAAAATAGCTTCTCTCCGTCTACACCACATAATGACACTGAGGAATCAAGTTCAGGAACTGTTATCTCACCAGTCCCCCACCCCTGGCACATCTAATCTTACAAGCCCTGGGGTCCATGTCAGCAGTGATCTTGTTAGTACCCCTGGCAAGATTTTTTATGCAGATCCTTCAAAAGATGTTAGTAGTATAGTGGTTCATTTTCTATCATTCTTTGTCTGTTCCCATTAAACTGACACCGACTTGCAAATGTCATATTTGCTGGTGGATTCAATCAGACAGCCCTTTTCTAGGTAGACCCTTTACACCCCCCATAACCACAGTGACCACAGATGCTTCCCACTTGGGGTGGAGGGCATTACATGGGAAGGATGGTCCAAGACACGTAGTCCCCCTTAGAAACCAGGATGCACATCAATATATTCCAGATAAGAGCAGTTCTCCTAATGTTAAGAGCAATTCTCCTAATGTTGCAAGCTTTTTAGGACACTCTCCCTCTGGTGACTATTGCTATTTAAATTGACAACATGTCTGTTCATCAGAACTCTTTCTCTGATCTGTCTCTCAGTTTCATCAACAAGGAGGAACCCATTCTTATCCATTGTCCAGGGAGGCCATGAGGGTGTGGAAATGGACGATCTCTTCAGACCGCTTTCTAGTTGCAATGCACATTATGGGGAAACCAATGAGCTAGTGGACAGACTCAGCAGATCGATCCTGATTCCACACAAGTGGTCACTCAAGCTGTCAGTGGTGAACATGATCTTCAAACGCTGGGGTCAAACTTGCTGCAACCTTTTTGCCTCTCCCCTCAACAACAAGTGCAGCAAGTTCTTCACTCTGTTCCCCCTCCAGGGGATTACCCGAGGTATACTCTGGTGCACAATTGGCTCCCGGGTCAACTGTATGTTTATCCCCCTCTTCCTCGGATCTACTTTAGATCAACGGAAAGTCAAAATGTTGAACGCTCACATGAGCGTAAATGCAGGAACTCGATGTTTATTTTTTTGGATCGCAGTACAGTGAGGATCAGAATATTTGCCCTTTCCTCACTGTAGTGTGATCTCAGAGTTGGAATATATATTTAGCATGGGTGTGTGGGAGGCACAGTCCCCTGCAATAGCGATTTCAATTTTTTGCATTTACGCTCATGTGAGTGTTCAGCATTTTGAATTTTCGTCTATATAATGTAGACCCTTTTCCTCTTATCCCAAAATGTCTATAAAAGGCAAGCAGGTTGAAGAGTTCAGTCATCCTCATTGCCCCCTTCTGGCCTCAACAGATTTGGTTCCTCTTCCTTTGGTCTCACCTAACATATCCTGCATGGATACTGCAGCCAAGACAGGACCTCCTCTCTCACCCATCAAATTTGCAACATCCCAGTCTTCAGGTCCTCAAGCAGACAACATGGTTTCTCCAATTCTGACAATAGTAATACAGTCCAGGCTTGCTTCTCCGGTCTGCAACATCATTTTAGCCTCTTAAAAAGTATTCACCAAGAAGGTCTACAACAGTAAGTGGGAAAGATATGTTGTATGGGCTGCAAGTAAAAATATTCACCCTTTCTCTGCACCTGTTTTAGACATTTTGCTGATTCCTGGTAGCTTGTTCTGAGAAGAGGCAAGTTTTTCCTACATCAGCTAGCAGCAATGTTCAACTTTCATGAGAGTAGCCAATCTCAATCTTTGTCTACTTTTAGATTATGCAAAGCCTTTATGATGGGCATTTTCTTGCTAAAGCTGCCCAGTTAAGATCCATCCCCTCCATGGAACCTCACTGTTGTATTACAAGGTCTAACTCAACAACCTTTAGAGACAGCAGCTACTTGTGACTTAATGTTTCTGTCACTGAAGACAATTTTTCTAGTAGCCTTTACTTCAGCATAGAGAATCTCTGAATTGCAAGCATTATCTTCCAAGCCTCCGTATATAATTTTGCACAAGAACAAGGTCTCTTTACATACCAATCAATCCTTTATGCATAAAGTAGCCATGGAAAACAATATTAACCAATCCATTCATTTGCCAGTATTTTTTCCAAATTTTATCAGAAGAGTACACACTTAATCTACATGATGTTCATAGACAACTACATTTTTACCTGCATAGAACAAAACACTATAATAAGTCAGAACAATTGTTTATAGCTTTCTCAATGAAGAAGCTAGGTCGAGTATTATCTAAAATCACTTTGGCTAAATGGATCACTGACTGCATCACTTTAATTTATTAACAAAAGGTCTTGGAACTGCCTCAACTAGATCTATGGCTACTTCTTCTGCCTTCTCTTCTAGAATTTCCATTAATGATATTTTTGCAGCAGCTACCTGGTCAAACAATCACACCTTTGTTGTGCACTACAAATTTGATATTTATAATTATTTATTTATTGGACACTTGTTTACAGGATGGGTCTGACTGGACTAGGTAGCCCATTTTCAGAGGAAGCCTGGGGAGAAAAGTTCCACATTCAGAAACTTTACAGTTACAATAACAATCAGCACAAAAAAAGTAGAAATTTTGAGATAAGAATTGTCAAACTTTACAGCTTACAATTCACACATATGTACAAATTATGAGAAATGATTACATGTTAAAAAGAAAAGAGTAAAGAAATAAAAAATACATTTTCAAATATATACACGTGTTACAGTTACTATGGTACATAAGTTGTTTGTAAGCAGTATATGGTGATTTGTTTGTTAAGATATGGAGTATGAACTGCCTTGGCATTTTAATGAGCATATAAAATTTTATTTAACAGATGAATCAAGGAAGGAGTTAAGGTACAGGCTTTGGAGAAAAAAATGTGCTAGTGAAAGAAACTAACCATAATAGTCAAAGGCTGTGAATAGATTGTGTGGTGGGTACAGACAAAGAAATATTGTTCAGCCTGGGTTGAGCAGGAGCATGACCACCTTTGATTTAGATGGGACTTGAGCAGGTTTTTGAACTAGGTGGGGTTACTAGTGTTCTGAATATTCTGTTTGATAGAGTTCCACATTTTATATATACAACTGGAATATAGAGAGTCCCCAAAGCTGTTGTCGGGGTTTGTGACTTTTACTTGTAATGTATTATAGGATCTCAGGGCTCTTGTTATTGGTGTGGGTTTTCACTAAGGTTTGCAGGGCTAGACATATGTCAGGTTTATATATGATAGTGCAAATTATTGTCAGTTGGTTGAAGGGTAAGATGTTGGGTAGTTCAAGCCATTTCAGTTGTCTGAGAACAACGCAGTGATGGGTTCTTACAGATAGGTTAGCTGGAAATGTGGCTGTTTTATAATGGCATGTTTCTAGTTTGTTTAATTTTCTTTTTTGATGTTAGTGAATATTGATTGATGAGGCACACATTAGAGTGGATAATAAGTAGGTCCTGGTGATAGCCTGTCTAGATGTGTTATGTTGGTAAAATAGTTCTTGATTCTGTGTAGGGAACATAGTTTTATGTGGGCTTTTTTTATAGCAAGTGATATGTGTTTGTCGAATCTCAGATTGTTATCAATGATGACACCTAGGAGCTTGGTTTCAGAGATTGGTTCTATGGGTGTGTTGTTAGATGAGGTAATAGAGTGTTGACAGAGGTTGTGGGATTTATGCTGATTGTTAAGAAAGAGCATTTAGTTTTGTTAGGGTTTAGAATGAGTTGATAGTTATATAGGTAATTTCAAGTGGCAGAAAAGGATATTTTGGTGATTTCCTGAAGTTATGGCATTGAGGGTGCAGAACAGATGACAGTGGAGTCATCTGCATATTGTAAGATGGTGGCTTGGCTGGTTGTGGTGTGAAGTTTGTTAGTGAAGATAGAGAAAACAAGTGGGCCTAGTACTGATCCTTGTGCGACTCCTACTGCTGCATGTAGTAGGGTGGAAAGATTGTTTTGCCAGTTGACAGCTTGTTGGCCATCTGAAAGATAGTTGTGGAATCAGGAAAGTGTTACATTGGATATTTCAAGGGATGAGAGCTCATGTAGGAGAATTTTGTGGGATACTGTGTCAAATGCCTTTGATATATCTAGAAAAATACAGGATACAAGTAGACAGTTTTTAAATTGATTAATAGCACTGGTGAAATTTACTAGGGGTGTTGTGGTGCTGTGGTAGGGGAAAAATCCATGTTGTGAGTTGGATAGTACATTTTTGGTTAATAGGTGGTCTATTAGTTGTATGTGGATGCATTTTTCCAAAATTTTGAAAGAGGAGATAGTATAGATATGAGTCTGTAATTTGATAGTTCTAGAGAAGAGCCACCTTTATTGTTTCTAGGAGCAGTGCTTCCTTTGGTTTGATGGTGCTCTGGCACATCCTTCCATAAGGGCCACACAGGAATCATGTAGCTGGGGACTCTGACCCTACCATGAGGAGGAATAAAGAGGACAACAGCAGATTAGAAAGTTATGTCTTACCATAAGTTGGCATCTGTGTTGTCCATCTTCATTCCTCCTCACTTTTCCCACACAACCATTCCCTTTTCTTTTCTTCTAGAGGATCTATGGGAGATGACAGGACACTCAGGTCCTATGTCTGAGCCTCAGTTGCCTTTCTTCTTCTGTGTCCTGTTTTCTCTTGATTGGATTATGGTTCAGTAAACTCAATCTGAGGTTCTTCGGTGGGTGTAGTGCATTATGGATAGAGGGATGAGCTTGAAAGTCAGGTCCGATTCTGGAAGATGTGGCCAAGCCGGATCAGAGGTTCGGATCCGAGACCCTACCATGAGGGGGAATGAAGATGCCAAGTTAAGGTAAGACATAACTTTCTGTTAATGAAAAACACTGTGCATGACCTTAAAGATGAACTACAGATTCTTGGAAGGAAGCTCCATTTGTGAAAAACTGCCTATTTACCAAACAGTGTGTGTGATATTGTAAATCTGTTTTTGGATGTTTATTACAGAATTGCTTTACTGAGCAGAAAACATATCTCTGCAGTACTATAGTGGCTGATGGTGCTTCTCACTTTATCTTGCAGCACTGTATTCAGGGACTTTTGGTTTAAAATTCTCTCTTAGGAACCTTAGTTAACTCCATCTTCTAGTTAAAACTGTGCACATTGCTGAGTAAAGCAGTTTCCCATTGTTCCACTTCTGAGCCGATCTCATCGCTAATCAGACTTAATTATTTACTATATACTTTGATCTTGCTTGAACCTAATTTTTGTTTGCATTCATTACTTTGCCTGCAATCAAATCAGTACCTTAATAGGAGCTGAAACACTATTATTTTCTCATATAACCCTTAATGTTCACCAAATTGAACTTATGCCAAGTCAGACTAGAATATTGCCATTATTCTATTATTGAAATTTATGTCTGCTGTTTTTCTTTGAACTAATACATTAACTCAAGAGCCAAAACACTGTTAAATTATTTTATTCTTCCCTGATGCACTTTGCACCCATGGTCTGAATTTGAATTTCCAGCTGCTATTCTACCCTTTGTTTGCTAGTATTATAGCACTTGGTATACTCAGGCAATGTAAGAATTGCCTGATGCTCCGAGATAAAGATTGTTTACTTAACTTATCATTGTTTATGTGCTTGTCCATTTGTGAGAGATACAAATACCTGTGCAAATTCAAGGCCACACTCTCAAAAATAAACTTATGAGCATCAGTCACCAGTCACCTACATCACAGTCTGCACATAGCTACACTAATTTATCAAACAATGAGGCATTTAAAAAAAATCCTTATCCGAGTCACAGTAGACTAGTAAGTACAAGGCCAGTTTAAATACACATTGCAATTCTGATTTGTGACAGGACACTTAGGAGTAACCAGGAAACAGCACGTGCTAGACACATTATGCATGGGATGAAAAATGAGATGTTTGCCAGCCATATTTGTTACACTGAGGTGGGTTTGTACCTGTCATTCTAAACCTTCACTGTACTGCGGAAAGTATTTGCTATCCTTGTGCTTTTTTGGCAGTCCAGCTGATAGGCCTCCCTGTCTAACCTACAAAACAAGTCAACCACTGGACCATATCAAGGTGACTCAATAACCTGAGGTTAATGCTAGACTTCTAGAAAACAAACTAACCTTGATGCTATCCTGTATTTAAAACACATCTCTCAATGTGAACTTCTATAATTTGGTTTAAGTGCCCAGAGAGCCCTCCATCAATACCTGGGTGTTGCCTTTACCACTCATTTAGAACTGATGGAAATTGTGGTGAGGTATCCATATTTGTTAGAAAGCACATTACCTTGTGAAAGGTACCTACAGACCCCAAGAACGGATTACTGAGATGCATTTCACATTAAATAAGATCAGCTATTAAATCATTGCATGTTACAGGAGTCCTCTATGTCTCCAAAAAATCACACAACATTCGTAAATATTCTTACTGAATTCCCCATAAGTAGGAACTCAGTTATGCTAGGTGATTTTAACTACCCACTAATTAACTGGAGACATATGCAGTCAGCACAGGATATGTACAAAAGCTCTTAGATTTTTTTAAACAAGAACTATATGGATTAGATTTTCAGTGTTCCCACTAGAGAGTATAATATGATTGACCTGGTCATATCATGTAAATGTATCATCCGCAAGATGTTTACCTCACTTGTCAAGTCAAACCAGAAACTTGAATTCAAAGACTTTAAATGTACACATCTCCTACAGTTTCATAATGAAGTCTCTCAATTTGAGTTTAACAGTATTACCCATAAAGTTGCTAATGAAATTGTTCTACAGATAAGTTCTTCTTCCATCTGGAAAAATGTATTAAATAGGTAGTCCCTATCCAATCCAAGTAAATGGGGAGATTTAAAAGCATACCAGTGTGCTGGTCCTCAGGCATTAGTGAAGTAGATAAAAAAGGAAGAACTCCTAAGCCTTCATAGCTGAACAAATGCCCAAATTAATGCAAACATTAAACAGCTATAGATGAGAAACTAAAAATGGACATCAGAAAAATGAAGGCATTCCATGAACTCAAACTAGCCACAGAAGCCAAAGACAACCACAAATCCTTCTTTATGTCAGAAAAGGAATAACACTGGACATTGCACAGAGCTTATTTGTGAAGGTGCCACCTACTTTGATATAATGGACATTGCCAACACACTGGCAAGTAAATTTAACATCATCCTAGAGATAGCTATTCCATCCCACTTATACCAGATGGAATGAAGCCCCTAATCATCATGAAAGAACTTGTACTGAGGATACTCTATAAAACAAAGAGTACATCACCCTGGGACCTGACAACATATATATTGCTTAATTAATTGCACTAAACATGCATTGGTGGACCCACTCCTCTACTCCTTCACCATGAGCAGAGCAAACGGATTTGTCCTACAGTAGTGGCGATAGTTCTTGTGACACCAGTCTGCAATGGTGATCATACCACTAGCCCTGGGAATTACAAACATGGTGTGTCACAGAAAAGCAAGTGTGATATTGTAATAATGCTTTTTGCTTTTTCATTTCAGATAAGCTTTCTGCAACAGTGCAGGACTTATGAAACAATTAAGACAGCAGTTTATTTTGATGGGGATATTGGTACTGAATTTGTCTGATTAGAATCATAATTTTAGAAGTGTCAGTGATGCAACAGGTAGCACACTCACCTTTGGTGCAGAAGGCTGTGGATTCTATTTCTACACCAGGTAGATTAATTGCCAGTACTGTAGTGCAACGTAAGGGGGAGTGCTGCATTCCAAAGTGTGCCATCCATCGGATGACATGATAAACTGAGGCCCCATCTGCTTGATTTGGTGGTAACTCAGGTGGATGTTAAAGATCCCACGGTACCTAATGAAATGAATAAGAGAAGTTCTCTGGCGCACTGGCCACATTTCCCCTAGTAGTATAAAGACCACCTGAGTTCTCCCCTGAAAAGAGGCTACTAGTCAAGTGGGACTACCTCAGTCATCAAAGAGTAAGTAAATAAATAAAACTAATAGGGGAGGAGTATTTCAAATAACTGTTCACTGTTCATTTGCAAGTTTCACAGCATATTGCTCTATAATTTAATATTTCAGTGTAGCCAAGTGCAACTTTATAGAATATTGGAATAACTAAATAATATATGCACATTAATTTTCAGCATCACTTATAGAACAGTGCTTGTCTAAGCAATGTTGTTTTTTTAGTCATGAACATGACTCTCAGCCTCTTAGTGCAAGAAAGCTGGACAAAGCCTGACATAATGGGGGGACACAGGCCAAAAAATAGGGACACTTTTTAAATATTGCTCTTAGAAACTTGCTAGAATAACAGAATTTATGTAAGTATGCATTTTCTGAAGATGATAAGTCTGAAACTCAAATGCACGGCATTATTTAGTAACTTTAATCTTTAGAGCATCCCAGCATTTTGTCAAAAAACACAGTTTTATGAGGAACAGACCAAAAATATGAGGCAAAAATCTAGACATGCTGCAAAAAATTGTACAGTTGAGAGATATGGTCAGGAAATAAATTCTGTTTTTCACTTCCCCATATCATAAACTGCAATGTAGTATATTTTTTATTATCACAAAACAAATAGATATTTCTGTTGTTAGCATGGTGCTATCCCTTCTTTCTATCACATATCAGAGAGCAGCATTTGTCAGCACTTATGAAAGCTGTGCAATTTTCTATGTTTTTTTTTCTTTTAATATTTTGGCCATCCAAATATGAAAACCCAAGGGTTGGGTGTTGGCATAGCGGTTAAGGTATTTACCTTAACAGACAAGAGGTACACGGTTTGATTTTCGTGAAGGGAGATTACCTAGGTTTAAAATGGTCCATGAGGGTTGCTAGCCTAGTACCTACCTACCTATGAATCAGTAAATAGCAATTGCCACTCCTATCAAAGTAATATAATCTGCATATTATCTGTTTAACATTTGCTTTCCAGGAAAGTCTCAGGCTACCCGTATGCAATAATAGTTGATGATGTATACAGGTTGGGGGTAATGTTGAAGCTGAGCATGACAGAAACCTCAGGAAGTTCTAGACAGAGCATGTGAAGTAAACTTAAAGGTCAGTCCTCTGAAGTGTAAATTCATGTTACCTGAAGTTACTTATGTAGGTCATTTATTTACCAGTACAGGCTTATGACCAGATCCTTCTAAACAAGCGGCCATTCTTGAGATGCCAGCTCTAGACCATGTCCAAGCCTTACAGCATTTTATTAGTATGATTAACTATTGGGCCAAATTTATCCTTGACTTTAGTGAATTATCAACACCTTTAAGAGAACTGATATGCACACATGTTGCATGGTCATGGTTAGAACAACACCAGAGAGCATTTGATAACCTCAGACAGCAAATTGGTAACTCATCTACATTAAGATACCATGATGGCCACAAACAAGTTCACTTTATAATCTCGAAATACTGAAATGTTAAATTTCAGTATCTTGAGACTATAATAGCGAAAGCCGAGTTATGCAAAAGACCACATAACCGAATCCGGGAATGTCAAATTAGCTGTTATGGTGGTGCGCTGTTTTACTGGACAGCTGGAGATTGAGGTAAGTGTTTATATTTTAATGGTTTGGGGTAGGGATTTTATTGTATGTATGTTAGTGTGGTGGGAAGTTGTAGGTGTAGGTTAAGGTATGTAGATATGAGTGTGAGTATGTAAGTGTTGAGAATGGCGTTGTTGGTATATATGTGATGTGTGTTTGTGCGAGGGGAATGTAGTTTGTGTAGTGTTGGATTTTGTGTCTGTGTTATTTTTAGTGCAACCTCATAGTTGGTATATATAACTAGCAGGGGTGTGGGGGGCACAGCACCCCTGCTTATATGTAGGGTAGATATGTGTCTTTGTGTTGTTTTGTTTGTGTGTGTTTTGTTTGTTTGTTGTAGTAGGGAGGAAGGTATATGTGTGTTTGTGTGGTGTTGGGGTTTCGGTATTTAGATTTTTCGGCTTTATAGTCTCTAGATACTAAAATTCGATATTTATTTATTTTATTTTACATTTGTTGACCGGGCTAGTCTAGCTGGATACATGTCCTTTTTCAGTAGAGGCCCGGGGAGATAAGCTCCAAGACATGGTTTAAATACAATAGTATAAGTTCAAACAACACAGAAAAAAATATATATCAATATACTAATAAAGATAGCAACTTTAAAAAGGAAATAAAACTCATCAACAATGGTATTAAGTAATTAACAGTACAGAGTTTGTAACAGAATATATTATTGAGGAAACAAATCATAAAAAAGTGAAATTTCAAGTATGGAGACATATCAGGTTAGGTCATAGTTAAACAAAGGAAGTTAGGTGAGAAGAATGTAGCAAAGGAGTTACTTAAGAAGAGAAAGTAAAAAGAGGATATAAAAAAAAGAAAAGGGGTAGATAAGAAACGTATGATAAGTTGGAAAAACGTAGCAGAGGCTAGTAAGCACTGGATAGGTTAGATATCTTAGTAGAGGTAGATGACTAGTGTGGTTTTGAACAGGGGCAGAGCCAGTGAGTTTTGAGGAAAAGTTTGTCTATTTTTAAAGAGAGATAATGAGGTGAGTGAGGAGAGGTCACAAGGGAGACGATTCCAGGATTTACATACAGAATTAGAGAAAAGGGAATCCCCAGCTCTGTAAATTAGGTTTAGTGGTGTGGACTAGTAGTTTTTGAGATGAGCGTAAGGACTTCAGATTCGTGTAGGGGGTGATTAGGGTAGATAAACTTGGAGTATTAGAAGGTTTATAAAGGATGTTGTGGGCAAGGGTGAGTTGGTGAAATTTAATCAGGTGTTGTAGTTCTAACCATCCTAGCTGTTTTAGGTTAATGCAATGATGGGTTCTAAATGAGTTGCCTGTAGCAAATCATGCTATGTTATTATAAGCCATTTCCAATTTGTTGAGGTTATTCTTGGAGAGATTAGTAAAAATGGGAGAGGCATAAAGGAGTGTCGAGATCAAGTGTGTGTGGGCAACTGTAATTTTAGCAGTGGGGGAAAGGAAGGGTTTTATCCTGTAGAGGGTACCGTTTTTTTTATTAACAGTCTTTATGGTATTATTGATGTGGATGTCAAAGTTGAGATTATTGTCAATGGTGACACCGAGTAGTTTGGTGGTAGAGTCAGGAGATATAATAGTATCATTGGTAGATGTTACTGAGAATTGGAGAGGGGAGGACTTATGAGTAGGCATAAAGAGGAGAAGTTTGTTTTTTTTAGGGTTTAAGAGGAGGCAATGCTGAGAGAACCGTTGTTCAACTATGTTGAATACTTTTTGGGTGAGAGCATGAAGGTCATGGGATGATGTAGCTGAACATAATAGGGTTGAGTCATTAGCATATTGTATACATGTGGCTTGTGGGATAGCTAGATGAAGGTCATTAATAAATATAGAGAAAAGAAGAGGTCCAAGTATGGATCCCTGAGGGACTCCTAAGGTAACAGGTAGAAGGGTGGATAAAGTGTTTTGCCAAAGTACTGCTTGTTGTCGGTTGTCAAGGTAGGATTGGAACCATTTTATGGAAAGTGGGTCTAATGAGAGAGATTTTAGGATGTTTAAGAGAATTTGGTGGTTTACCATGTCGAATGCTTTGGACAAGTCGATGAATAGAGCAGAAGAAAGGTTGTTCAGGTTTCGGTGCCTGTTAATATAGTCAGTGAAAGACAAGAGGGCAGTGGTAGTGCTGTGTGAGGGTCTGAAACCATGTTGACAGTTGGAAAGTAAGTTATTTCCAGTTAGATGGTGGAGTGGTTGCTTATGGATACACTTCTCCATAATTTTAGCTAGGGGAGAAAGTAGGGCAATGGGGCGATAGTTTGATATTTCTGTGGAATGTCCTCCATTATGTAGGGGGATTATGTGGGAGACTTTCCATATAGTGGGGATGTAACCTTCAGTAATCAATCTATTTATTAATATAGAAATAGGATAGGCTATGGCCTTGGATGATATCTGTAGATATTCAGAAGGCAGTAGGTCTGCAGAAGGAGAGCATGGTAGTTTATTCAAAAGGGTTTGAATAAATGAGGTTGTAACAGGTTTGAAATGAAAGGGGGGTGGTGGGGTTGAGGAGTATGAGGGTATTGAGGATATATTATAAAGTGAATCCCCACAAACCAGTAGTTCCTTCCTGTGATGCTTCAGTGACCAGTCTTGGTGCAGTTATTCTTCAAGAAGGCAGACCCATTGCCTATGCATCTAGAACTCCTTCCCAAACTGAGATGCAGTATGCTCAAACTGAGAAGGAACTTTTAGCAATTGTGTTCGCATGTTCGAAGTTCCATAATTATATTTATGACCGAGCAATTCAGATAGAAATGGACCATCAACCTCTAGTCACTATTTTAAAGAAGCCTATGCATTCAGCTCCAGCAAGACTACAATAAATGATGCTCAAATTGCAAAAGTTAATTTCAAAATGGTCTATACAAAGCATAATCTTCCTAATCTGGCTGATACCTTATCCATAGTGCCCAGAAATACTATGGAACAGCTCGATGCAGAGAATTTTGACTTTGATGTAATGGAAGTGCAAAATTTTTGTATCACGAGACATGATGAGCTGAGAGATCATACAAAGACTGATCCTATTTTGCATAAGCTCAACCACTTCTTCAATGTAGGATGGCCGTCAAAGCAATCCAGTGTACCGCCAGAAGTACAACTTTACTTTCCATACAGAGATGAGATGCTGATGAAAGATGGTATAATTTTCAAAGGTCCAAAAGTTGCATTTCATACTTCTTTACAATGCAAATGCATCCAGATTTTACATCGTGGCCACCCAAGTTCTGATTCTACCAAAAGAAGGGTGAGAGGACTAGTATTTTGGCCTTCTCTAGCAAAACACATTGATAACATGCTTTCTTCTTGTTCAGTGTGCAGCAGTGCTAAGCTGCATTTGCAAAGAGCCACTTCAGCTAAGCCAAATTCCTGAACTACCTTGGTCAACAGTAACAACTGACATATTTAAGCGGAGCAGTCAACATTACTTAGTGTTGGTAGACTCTTATTCGAACTGGTTTGAAATCAATTTGCTACCTAACCTAATGTCCAGTGTTGTTATTACTAAGATGAAATGTCATTTCTCAGTCTATGGTAGTCCACACAAAGTTATTTCTGACAGTGGTTCTCAGTTTACCAGTCAATTGTTTCAGAGATTTGCTAAACAGTGGGACATTGTCCATGTTACTAACAGTCCTGAATATTCTCAGTCAAACAGCCTTGCTGAACATGCAGTACAGAGTGCAAAGCAATTACTGGAGAGGTCAAAGTGTGACAATACCAATATCTTCTTGGATTTACTCTCAGAAATATATCTTGTGACAATCATCTAGGCTCTCCTGCTCAGAGACTTCTATCTAGGCAAAAGAATAACCTCTCCTATCACTTCTAGTTTCTTGGTGTCTAATGCTAAAAATAACAGAGCAATCAAAGCCCAACTTTTTAAAAAGCATTCTTCTCAGAAGTCCAGCTATGATAAATTGAGCAGATTTCTTCATCTGTTAAAAGAAGGAAAGACAGTGAGGATACAAACGGTGAAAGGCTTTGATTAAATTGGTCAAGTGAGAGGTATATATACTGAGCCGAAATCCTACTTAGTGGAATCTGAGGGTATAGCATACAGGAGAAACTGCAGACATCTTCTTCCTATATCAGAAATTATATCTCAGCATTGTACCTGTGATACAGACTCTAGATTTCAGAGCAACCCAGACAGTGTTCATACCGAAGAACATGTAGCAGTATCCATTCCCATTCCTGATGATGTTCCAGTTGTCCTTCAAACTTGAAAAATCATATAAGACAGTCCCCATTGCTAGATCCAATTCTGCCCTTTATGTTACATGATCAGGTCGTATTTCCAGACCTAGTGTAAAATACACAGCAACCTGGACATGGTTGTGTTATATGTGTCTAATTTTGTATGATTGCATGTCAAATAATTAGTTCTGTATAACTGCATGTCAAAAGATGATTTCTGTAAATTGTATGTCATTGAATACTGTTATTTCGTATATGGATCATTTCTCAAAGAGGGAGGATGTAGATCAGAGTGTGTGTATGTACCTTTAAGAAGCATTTCCAGATGTAGGCACATTAGGGTTGCCACCTCACATAAGGCAAATTCCTGAAGATGCCATTTTAATGTTAAACCCAAACCGTATTGTCTGGCCTAAGTACCGTCTGACTCAGAGACTATCACTCTTTGATATGTTAGTATTCGTAATGATTGTACAACGAATACTATGTAGAGAAAAAGTTGAAAACAGTAATACAACTGTAAGCTAATTATTCAAATGTTCATTCTGCGTGCTTTGGTAGATTCACAAGAACTATGTGTGCTTAAAAGTATATTTCTGATCAGATCTTGCAACTGCCAACAATTTGGGTGTCTTCCCATCAAGAATTCATGAAACTGAGATCAACTGTACCTCAAATTTTCCCACACCTGCAGCTCAGCTTGCAAAACACCAAGTCCCAGATGATTTCTTTCTTTGGTCCAGAAAGAATTCATCACACTGAAAGTTCGTTCACACGTAGAATTCAACACAGGTATAGAAAATGCAAAGGATACAACTTTAAAGAGTTCCTCACCACACTTCCTATGTGTCAGTTTTGCAAAATAATCCTTCCAAAGATCGACCACTTGTTCATTTTTTTTCCACCAGCTCTATTTCACGTCACGAAGAATACAGTAGTCACCTTGTCTTTGTTGATGTCAATGTACAACTTGTCTGAATAAGCTCTACATCACTGATTCTTTCAAGGTTATCTCATTGCTTGAAATTCTGAATCCTAGTAATTATCCCACTTGTCTAGGCAGTTTAAACACTTGTAGAATTGATCAGCATCAGCTTCAAAGTGTCTTTTCTTATCCTGTGGAATTCTTTTAAGCATGTCTGCAGTAGCCTTTCCATAAAATTTGTCTTGCTTGCAATCTGCAATTTTCTGTCTTACTCCAACCACAATATCATGCAGTTTGGAACTAGTAGTTTGATCCAACTCTAACATTAGCACACTACTTTGAAAGACCTGCATAATATTTTGTAAGAAACAGCAGTATAGTGTGGGTATGGACTCGCTTTCTTCATCGATAAAAGGTGTCCCAAATTACTTTGTGACATTCTTCTTCTCTCCGTGAAGCAAAGTAAGACTGCAAAGCAGGCCATACTAGAAGTATTCTTTCAAGTGTTAAGTAATGATAACCATCTTGTTGGTACATGATGAAGAATGTCTTGATACTCAAGTTTGACAAACTTGAAAAATGACTGCAGCTGTGCAGTTCGTTTGGCATATCCGGAAAATTCAGCATAAACTTGAGAATGAGAATTTCAACATCCACTGACAAAGTTTTGCATGCCTGTTTAGCACAATTATGGAGAATATGGCTCTTGTAGTTCACCAAAATGAGTTCAAAATTTCTTTTTTTCAATTTCTGATACACAGAAATCTTCTTTGCAAAATTTACTGCAGCATTATTCCCAGATAATGGAGACACTCGGCTTATGTCCAATCCATTTTTCTCTATCACTTCAACTAATCTACTCATCATCGCCTCACTGCTTTCATATGAATCTTCATAAAAGTCTAGCAAACCATGTTTTATTCCTTCTTGTTTTGAAAAATACTGCACTTTAACTGGAAAAAGTTTAATGCTTCCTTTGAAGAGTTAGTTGCTGTTGTAAGTACTTTGATTCTTGTAAGTCAGATACTTTGATTCTTGTTAAGTCAGAGATCAACTGTTCATGCGAAGCTGGAGTGAGAACATTTTCAATTATATTAGTTGCTTTTCTTCTGCCACAAGCAATCTTTTTCACAACACTAGATTCTGGGAAAATAGTTCCCGTTATCTTGTTACCACAACCTTGACTTGTATAACTGTGATGATACTTAACACTGTGGTAAGTTAGAGTTACTTCAGCAGCTGTTATAAGATCATCCTCTTTGGTATTTGGTTTTCTGAAGAAGCTGATCATGACTGTATGTTGCTTAATCTGCTTCATATTTGTATTATGTTTCTCTGATGTTGCATGCACTACTACTGATCTGCATCCCTCGTACTTTACTGTAAATGTGTGACGACAAATTTTGCATTCTGCTTCAGACTCTGTTTTCTTACTCAACCAATCCTTAAAATCATCTTCTTTTAGCCATTCATCATTGAATGAACAGAGATACTTCCTTTTTGCCTTTATACAACTTTCAGATTCAGAATCCGAATGCTTTGATTCAGCCATTGTGACTTGCAAGGTTTTATTGATCATGTGCAGTGTAGCCAAGGCAACAAATTAAGTACAGTAGATTCTAAGTTATCTAACACCCATGGGGATTGGTACAGTGCAGACTCTGCTTCCAGAGCAGCAGGCAGCTATAGTTTCGATCTTAAGGTGTCATACCTGGATGATAGTCCAGCCATACCCAAAAACATGTAGACATAGAGCTGTTAACTTTTTTTTATGGATAAGAAATTTCTTATAGGTTCATAGCTTCATAGGTTCATACTAGGCTATCTGCCCTGGGGCAATTATAAGCCTAGCCCGATTCTGTATGGCTTACACCACCCCTTGATTTGAGTATACTGTGCCCTTTTTAAGGTTTAGTTTACTGTGCCTCTGTCTAATAGTGACACGGGAGTAATCCCTGGGACAAACCTATGATCCCCTATCCACCTATCGAGATTCTTCTTGAAGAGATTCAGTGAGGTGCTCTGCCTCACATGAACTGGAATTCTATTCCAGAGCGAAGGGAGCCTTTGGGTTATGAAACTGTCCCCCCAGCAAGTTCTATTTATTTCTGTGATGAGGTTCAAGTCCCTTGAGCATGTGGCTCTAAGGGACTTAGATTTACTGAGGTGGAGCATGTCCATTAATTCTGGATTTGACATAGCTTTGTATGTCAGGCATAGATCGCCTCGAAGTAGGCGGTATGCAACTGAGTAGAGCTGGAGTTTTTTTAACCGAGCAGCATACGGCATCTGTTTGAGACCCTTAATCCTCTTGGTGAGATACTTTTGGGGTCTTTCTAATTGCTGCAGGTGTTGGGTAAGGTACATCCCAAAAGGGGCATTGTATTCTATGATGGGCATGATGAGTGATGAATAAAGGGGCACGATTACCTCTCTTGATCTAGATGTGAAGCCCTTCATAATGAGGTGGGCTATGTAGAAGGTCTTTCTAACCACTTTGGCAATGTAGTTTTCAAAGGAGAGATTGCTATCAACTTGGGTCCCCAGGTCCCTAATAACTTTCTCTGTACTTAATGGGTTTCCGCCTATGTGGTAATTTGTGGGCACATTGTTTTTGCCAAAGGGTATGACTATACATTTTTTGTCATTTAGCTTTAAACCATGGCGCTGGTACCAGTTATCTGTCTCTGTGAGACCTTTTTGAAGGATGTTTGTGTCAGCTGGAGAGTTGATTATGGCGCCCAGTTTGCAGTCGTCTGCGAACTTGGTGAGCCATAGTCCTCCCACGTTGGCCTGTACCTCGGAAAAGTATATACAGAACAAGAGTGGTCCCAGGACAGAACCCTGTGGGATGCCACTTGTGACCGGTTTCGAGTCTGACATGGCTCCAGCAACTTTTACTCTGTGGGTTCTGTCTTTGAGCCAGTTTGCGACCCATCTTGTGACATAGGGGTTTATATTTAAGCTGGATAGCTTATCTATGATGCCCGAGTGGGGTATTGTGTCAAATGCCTTTGCAAGGTCCAGATAGGCTGTGTGGACTACCTTCCCTTCATCTATGGCTTTGGTGACTGTTTCGAAGACGTCAACCAGGTTCAAAAGGCAGGATCTGCCCTTGACAAAGCCGAACTGGGTAGGATCTAGTGTCTGCAGGTCCTCAATGTCTTTGTTTATGAGCTCCATGATGATCCTCTCAATAGCCTTGCAGACTAAGCTAGTCAGGCTTATGGGGCGATAGTTTCCAGGGTCTGTAGAGGCTCCACCTTTGTGGAGTGGGACCACTGTTGCTGTACGCCATTCTATGGGCACATATCCTGTAGTGAGGCTGAGATTGTATAGCTGTTTTATTTGAGGGATTAGTTCCTCTTGGAGTTCATGTAGGATGCAACCTGGGATGCCATCTGGTCCCATGGAAGCAGTGTTTTTTGCTTTGGAGAGGGCAGCCTTCACCTGAGCATCAGAGATGTTTGGGAGGCAGCCCTCTGCCGGGATAGATACTTGCTCTTTTGGGGGGGGGTGGAGAAGTTTGCACTGAACCTGTCTGCCAGGATATTGGCGATGTCTGTGGGTTCAGTGTATTTTTTGTCATTTAGAATCAACTCAGAACAAGTCGGGAAGTTGCATCCCAGGATTCTAACATAACTGAAAAAAGCCTTATGATTGTCTTTGGAGTCCTGTGCAATTTTTCTCTCGAAGCTGGCCTTGGAGGATTTTATGAGGGATCATAATTTTTTGCTAGTACTGATCAGAGATGCCTTCCCTATTAGGGATTTTGCTCTATCATGTAGTAGCTTCCTCCTTCTGTTGTATAGTTTATTTATGGCAGGGGTCCACCAGACTGGACGCCTGCCTTTGGATGATTGGGTCTTGGTTTTGTTTGGGATAACATGATCCATGCATTCCTTGAGATATCCGTAGAATGCGTTTATATAGGATTCTGCAGTTTGGGCCGTAGTTTCCACTGGCCCTGGGGCCTTGAAGGATTCCACTTCAGTTTTGAGAAGTGAGAAGTTCGCTTGAGAAGTTTTTCACTGTGGTTTTCTGGGCTGGGGGTGGGGTCGGGATGTGGACATCCAGTGAAATTAATTTATGGTCTGATCTTACCAATGAGGGATATACTTCTGGTGTGCAGCATAGAGTCCCCATGTTGGTAATGATCAGGTCTAGTATCTTGTCCCCTCTTGTGGGAGTAGTGACTAGATGTTCCATAGCATTTGAGTTTATAATTTCCAGGAACCTTTGGGCTAAGGTGCTGGGGCTTGAGTAGTGCTCCCAGTCAATGTTTGGGTAGTTGAAGTTGCCCAATATAATGGTGTTCGGAGAGATCTTCATGTTCTCCAATGTTTTCAGGAAAGCCGAGTAGGATTCCTGACTTTGAGAGGGTGGTCTGTAGGATACTATAAACTGAAAAGCAGTCTTGCCGACTGTTAGTTGCACATGGATGGTCTCTGATACTTCGTGCAATGCCACTAACCTGGAGGTGTGGATATCCTTGATAAATATGGAAACTCCCCCTCCTTTTGTGGTTCGGTCCGGGTTTTGGGGCTGAAAAGCATGATATGAGGTATAGCCTGGTAGTGCTGGGGTGCTCTCTGGAGCCTTGAACCAGGTTTCTGTCACTGCAGAGATATCTATGTTCTCCATACTGAGGAGAGCTTCGAGTGCGTGCATCTTGAGGTTAAGACTTCTGGCGTTTAGCAGCATTACCCTTAGTTTCTTGTTCCTTGTGCTGTCTATGGGGGTGGGTTTGACTTTTGAGCCTTGTCTAAAAAGGCACTATGGGGGTGGCAAGAGCCTTTGCCAATATCCGAAAGCCCAGTGGTGACAGGTGCAAGCCGTCCCTAGCGAAGCAATGTGGCTTGTCGAGCATGGCATCCCAGGCTGACAGACACTGGATCCCCTTTGAATGACACCAAAATTTTAGCCAATTGTTAAAATCAATCATTTTGCCTTTGTACTGTGGCATCATTCTAGGTGAGGGTAAGATGCTGCTCAAGGTCAGGGTCATACCAGCCTGGGCTACATGATCAGAGAGCTCCTCTATGTCTCTTTTCATGTAGTCCAGGGAGATACGTCTCAGGTCATTCACACCAGCATGTACAATGACTGAGTCATATTTGTATTTGCTTTGGAGTGACCTGAGTGCTTGCATTATGTGGCGGATCCTAGCACCTGACAGGCAGCTCACCGTGACCTTCTCTTTATTCAGCCTGGTGAGTGGGACGTCAGTGTGTCTGACAATAGAGTCACCTATTACAAGAGTATCAGATGTGTTATTCAGCCTTAAGGGCTTTGGCTGCTTGACACACTGACTTTGTGGGTTATGTGTTGCTTGTGTTTTGTTTTGAGGTAGCGTTTGCTTGGATGTCTGCTTTGGAAGTCTCTGTTGCTTAGGTAGATTTTTATTTAGAGCCTCCGAGTATGTTTTTGTGTATTTATGTGTTTGGTTCACTGATGTGGTGGGACTATGTGATACTAGAATTGTGTTGTGTGAGGTTACCTTCTCCTCCTGACTGGTTATACCAGTTTTGAGATGAGAGAGCTCCGCCTCCTGTTTGGCTAAATAGTTGCATCTCTCACATATATTTGAACCTGTTTGGAGAAGGAGAGGGTTGTCCGTGTACATGAGACAGTTGTAACATTGCCTCAAAATTCCCAGATTCACCAGCTGGACTGGAGAGGAAACCATTGACTGACCTTTGGACATGCTAGAGTAATATAGGGAAACTGAATTTAAAATGGACCAATAGAGGACAGGGTAATCGTAGATAGTACAAGAGTAAGTAGTGCTTATGGTTTAATAGTGCTAACTTGTAGGATTACTTAATTGGACCAGTGAAGGTCCTTAGAATGAGAATATGGTGTTTAAATTGAGAGATAGAGCAGTTCCAAGGGAATAAGTGAAGAGCAGACCCTGTGGAGCCAGGAATATTTTAAACCCAATTAGGCAGCGCTGCCCGCTTTTGCGCTATGCACAAAAACGCGCAAAAACGCGCAAAAGAGGGTTTTAAGAGAGGAAGATGAAGGAGTTTTGGAATTGACCCAAAATGGCCAATAAAACTACAGTTTCAAGTCAGTAACCACTCCCACAGGGGCAGGCAGGCTGCTCAATGTTTTTCACTGCCACTGATCAACAGAGAGACTTCCCTTTAGCCCAAGCAAAAAATGGCCTCACAAACTTACAAGCAGTTCAAGAACAGCAAGCCTGTAACTGAACTTTTTTAAATCTCAGAAAAGTGGGAAAAAAGCAAGATTTTTTTGTTTTTTTCAGAGATAGCAGAGGTTCACAAGTATCAACAAGTTATAACAGTGCAGTAAATGACCCCACATGAGTGCTAGGCCAAAGACAGGTAAAATGCAAGTTTTGAGAAAAAAACGATTTTAAAAATAAGTGCAAACAGGAAATTCAGTAAACAGCTCTAGGTTGTGCTCTAAATACAGTTATTAATGCATAAATCAAGTTTAACAAGCCAGAAAATGCTCAAAATAGGTGGCTATGCAGAAAAAACTTAGCAAATAAATAGAGGAAAAATACTTAAAATCTCAAAAGTGGCTCCTTTCTTCTCTCAGCATTTTCTCCTCTTGGTGGGTGCTTCACCAACAGCCAACAAGCCTGAAAAGATGCCAAAACCACAAGGCAACCAGGTTTTAAGAGAGGAAGATGAAGGAGTTTTGGAATTGACCCAAAATGGCCAATAAAACTACAGTTTCAAGTCAGTAACCACTCCCACAGGGGCAGGCAGGCTGCTCAATGTTTTTCACTGCCACTGATCAACAGAGAGACTTCCCTTTAGCCCAAGCAAAAAATGGCCTCACAGAAACTTACAAACAGTTCAAGAACAGCAAGCCTGTAACTGAACTTTTTTGGAAAACCAACCTAAGAAAGTGAAATACATAATAAAACTAAGGAAATGTTTAAGCAGCTTTTTTATTCCCCTATTCTTGGTAGACGCCAGAAAAGTGTCGTTTCCGGTTGCTAGAGAGTTAAATTTAAGAATAAAAAATCTGGACAAAGCAGTAAACAATGGTCAATAATTAAAAACTGTCTCTATTTTTGGGACTTTGTCCCACTTTTATTTATGCCTTTGTCCAGATTTCTTGCTCTAAGAGTTTGAGAGGTATGAAGCGAGAGATTGTGTGTGTGTGTGTGTGTGTGTGTGTGTGTGTGTGTGTGTGTGTGTGTGTGTGTGTGTGTGTGTGTGTGTGTGTGTGTGTGTGTGTGTGTGTGTGTGTGTGTGTGAGATTGGGAGAGTGAATGTGATGTGTGAATGAATACACACATCAAATGGCATACCTCTCAACCTCAGAGCAAGAAATCTAGAAAAAGGGATACATAAAAGTGGGGCAAAGACCCATAAATAGAGACAAGTTTTAAATATTGCTCCTACAAACCTAGAAAGTTGATAGAATAACAGGTTTTACATTAGCATGAATTTTCTGAAGGTATGAAGTCTGAAACTCAAATATCTGTCATTATTTTCTAACTTCAGTCTTTAAAAATTTGCCACTAATATGCCAGAAAAAACACAATTTTATGAGAAATATGAGCCAAAAATCTGGATATTCTGTGAAAATCTGTACAGTTGAGAGGTAAGTGGGTGTGTGGCTGTGTATGTTTGAGAAAGAAATGTATAAATGAATGTGTAAGTGGGTGTGTGTGTATTTGACAGACAGTGAGAGCGATGTGTGAATGAATGCAGGTATGAATGAGGAAGTGTGTGTGTGTGTGTGTGTGTGTGTGTGTGTGTGTGTGTGTGTGTGTGTGTGTGTGTGTGCACAATCATGTGTGAGTGAATGCTGGTTGTGTGAGTTCCAGTTAAGCCAGAGTGTAATGTCATTAGTCCTGGATATTTCAGAATTTTTGGAATTATTTCCAGGAGACAGGAGATGCTTTACAAATCCTGGAGACTCCAGGGCAATTCTGGAGAGGTGGCAACCCTAAGGCACATGCATATAAATACTGAGCACGTGCAGGCAGCATTGCCAGCCAGAATGTTAACATGTATGAGTGCGGTAGACAGTCCATTTATAAGTTTATTTAAGTTTAAGTTACAAAGCCTCATTTCTTTTTTTTTTTTTTAAAACAAGTTTATTGTTTTTAACATACAAAATAAATATCATAACAATTTTATACAAGCAATTAAAATAGAAATAGTTATAACATTCAATAAAATAACCAAAGTATTTACAAAGACATCCACTACAAATCAAATCAATTGATTAAACTATAATGTCATGCTATTGAAACTAAGATTTTTTTAACAGGTTTTGTAAAGTATCTCATATAATATAATAAGATGTTTCTCTAGTAGTTCTTGATTTTATTGTCATCAATTCCATATGACACACTTCAGTCATAACATTTTTAAATTCATTAAATGAAGGAGGGGTATCTGAAATCCAATTTCTGGTTATTATTTTTCTAGCCACTGCTAGAATAGACCATAATAAGGGAAGTTTAACTTTTTTAACACTTTTAGGAACAGGTGTGTTAAATAATATAAGTGATTTAGAAACAATGAAATTATTTGTGCAAAGGGCCTGCAAAAAATCATTGATTAACTTCCAATATTCCTTCAATTTTATACAGTCATAAAACATACGTGCCCAATCAGCATTTATTTCTACATTACATCTTTTACATAAGTTGTCTTTATTATTTATTTTATTCATCATTAAAGGTGTATAGAAGGATCTATGTAAAAATTTCCAAGTAAAAAGTCTCCAATTAATGGAAGAAGTAGTTTTATAAGCATATTCCAATATATATTGTTTATCTTGTTGTTTTGGTGATTCACCATTAATGGAAATGAAATAAGTCCAATAGGTATCTGAACTGTAATGAGTTTCTTCTCTGATAATTTTATGTTTGTATGAGAGCTTACCTTTATCAGAAACTCTATGTTGTAAGTTTAATATCAAGTAATCAATCAGAATTGGAACAGATTCTTTAACTGTTAAAGACATTAAATCAATTTTATTAATAAGATGTTGTCTAAAAGTCTGAATTTCTAACCAACATGTTTCTCTCAAATCAAATTCTTGCTTTAAGAAGTCTAAATGTTTTACTTTATTATCAGACAGCAACTGATACCAATACTTTAGATCATTCTGTGTGACTAAAAGAGTTCTTTCATAGGTGGTTGACAAAAGCATACCTTGTGTATACATTATAGGGAATAGAATAAAATTCCATTCCTTATACTTAGGATGCATGAATATAAAATGACGATAACTGATAATAATGTTTAATGGGTAACTAACTATATATTTTGGTGTAATGGATGAAGTACAAAATTATTTTAGTAACCATAACATGGGGTTATTTACAATAATATTTTTATGTATTAAAGAGATTTTCATGAAGTGAATGCTAATTAGTTCCCAGTAATCTTTCCATCTTGCAACATATGACTGATCTATTAATAAAGTAATAACTTTTATAATAGAAGAGATAGTATATAAATTAAAGTCTGGAAATGAAATGCCCCCTTGAGACCAGTATCTATGTGTCTGATCTGTCTAGCTGCATAGTGGGTCTATCCCAAAGAAAAAATAAATCATCCACAAATCGCCGATAAAAGCAAACATGCCTATTGTAAAGGGGGTTTCGAAACATTTCTCTAACCTCCCATTCCGCTATCACCAGGTTGGCGTAGCTATTGGCACAAGAAGGGCCCATAGCTACGCCATCCTTCTGAAGAAACAACCTATCAGTGAAGCAGAATACATTTGACTCCAACGCTATGTTTGCTTTTATCGTCGATTTGTGGATGATTTATTTTTTCTTTGGGATGGACCCACTATGCAGCTAGACAGATTTGTTAGAGAGTTGAATGAGACTACTAACTTCTTGATATTCACTATGGAGTCATCCTTGAGTAGGATCCCTTTCTTGGATGTTTTTGTAGAAAAACTGGATGGAGGTATTATCAATACAGGTTTATACAGAAAACCCTGTCATAGGAACATGTTGCTACACCGAACCAGCATGCACCCAGGCTATGTCTATAAGAATATAGTGTGAGGCCAAGTAATGCGGGCCTCTAGATATACTCCCAGTGACGCATTTTTTAAAAATGAAGTTGAAGATCTTTCTGAGAGACTTAGAGAACGTGGTTACACTGAGGATGACCTGGCCCTGGGGTTTACCAATGTAGAAGGGATCAGGAATGGTAGAGCGGCTCCGTATTTTTCAGATAGATTTGGATGCAATACAGGTGTCAGTATTGACACGAAGGATAAATTAGGTAATGCAGTATGTTCAATTTTTTACACCAAGGATGTAGGGTCCATTAAAGATATTATTAGTGCACATTGGCACATTCTATCTGTTGATCCAGAGGTGAAGGAAGTAATAGGTGAGAAACCTAAGTTTATATATAGGAATAAGATGAGTTTGAAGAAGCTATTATGCTATCCCAAGGCTTTGAAGAGCATTGAACATGACACGAACTTCCATACGTCTTCGTGTGGCCATTGTAATTTTTGTTCTTACATAGAACTTAGCTCAATCTTCGTTCATCCTAATGGTTTTGGTAGCTTTAGAGTAAAAACGAGTGGAGACTGTATGTCAACTAACGTGGTATATTTGGCCACATGCGTCGTGTGTCCCGCATTCTATGTTGGCAAGACGAATAGGTGTCTCAGGGATAGAATGCGGGAACACGTATACCACATTAGGAAAGGTAGTCCACACAATGCCCTAGCCAAACATGTGATTGAGACAGATCAGACACATAGCTTTAGGTTTAGAATACTGGAAAGGCTATATGATACACAGAGAGGTGGGGACATATGTAATCTTACGGAATCCAAGGAAAGCAGCTGGATTATTAAGTTCAGGGCTGACGTTCCACCTGGCCTGAATGGGAAAGTACCCATTAAACCGTATCTAAAAATGAGGAGATTGAGAATATAACACCTATTGCTTCACCCTATGGTTATTTTTATATTAGACTCACAGTATGTATATGAACTACTATTTGGGCAGTTTAACCAATAGATACACAACAAGAAGGAACTTAGCCAGTTTCTGTAGACACTTCCCTTGTTCTGGGCAGTTTAACTAACAGGACATACAACAACAAAGAACTTAGCCAGTTTCTGTAGATAGTTCCCTTGTTCTGTCATAGAACATGTTACTATTATACAATTATGGTATGTACATGGACCATTGTTTGTGTAGAGTAATTGTTAGGTCACACGATGACAAGGAACTCAGTGAGTTCTGGCTGACACTCTATTCTACCTTAGTTTTTCTTTTTAATTTGTATTTTTGCACTTGATTCATACTTTTTACGAATTGGATGTTAGGGGTATTCTTGATGTGATGTACTGCTTTAGACATGGCAGTTTTTATTTCTTTGTTTTTAGTTGTTGGGATTTATTCATTACAATGATTGTGATGTTTATTGCATTTGTTCAGTTCCCATGACAGTTGTCACTTTATTATTAAAGTCTATGGGAAACTGACTTATATTGTATGTTTTTATAGACAGGTTATAGGACCTTATATAACATCTCTATGAGAAGGGTTATTATTGTATATATCGAATAAGGCTAGTTAACGTTTTATAGAATTTTAAACAGTGCCTTTTAGTAAATGTAGGAATATGTCTTTAAAATGTTCTTGATTTTCAGGGTTGGTTCCCGCCTTCTGCTGTATTTAAACACTTGAATGAGAACTTTGAATTGGTCTGATGAAGCTGTAAGCGAAAGCGCTAACCATTATCTGTGCACGCAAATAAATATATATGTTTTATTGGAAGATTGTGGACTGATTCTGAATACTTTTTGGATATATGCAACTTGTGATCGAAGTTATCCGACCCTTCATTGCTTTGCTCCTGGTCATTACTTTTATTGTTGGCGTTATTCTTTATTACATATATTAGGGTATTCCTACTTTCTGCCATAGAAATGCAGTTAACAGTTTTAAAAACTTTAAATTACTTGCACCAAAGCTTTCTTCTCATACTTATTATTGCCAGTTAAATAAAATATTTATACTCATACATATGTTTACAAATCATACTGCACAGCAATGTAAATTCCTAGTTATACATAGATCACTGTGAAGAAAGTCATCTGCATTTTATATATCTGAACTGCTGCTTTAAAATATGTCACATGACAGTTTCTTCTAAGATATAATCATAATGATACTTGTGCTTGTCAATTAGATAAGTCAAATGATTTATAACATTACATATGTTTAAATCATAAGTATTTATATACATTAATATGTTGCAGTCATGTAAGCTTTCAAAAACGTGTATATATGTTTTACCTTCTATGACTTCTAAAATATCTCACTTGTTTACTATGGCATACTGAATCATTCAAAATCATTATAACTTTCAAATTTTATAAATGACATATTAAATAAGTAAGTTGTTATAAAGAATAACTCACATTTAGATGTCATAAAGTTCATTTTTCATCACAAAGTCGCATTTACAGTAGTTCTACTTCCTGGAACAGTGTTCTTCTTGAATCTGCGATGTGTCAGTGTGAAATCAGGGGTCAAAGTTCAAAATTACTGCATTCAGCTTCTCTGCGTGTATTCTGAGTGTTGAAGCTTTTAAAACAACTTGAGGACACTATTCACGAGGTAACCCACATCCCAAATTGTCTCCCTTAACATTCTGGCGGGAATTTTAGTAAATGCAAGTGACTGACATTCATTTAGTAATACAAATGTAATTAAACAGTGCAAAACCTTCGTGAAGTATTTTACAAGTCATTACAGTCTCTATGACAGTGAAACCAAGCCTACAATTATTTAACATATTATACAACTTATTTTTATATGCCCCATTTCATTTTCTCATACAAATCTTATTATATACATATATCAGTATTATCAAAAGCATATAACTGTACTTATAAGAGAGAAAGAGAGAGAGAGAGAAAAAAAAGAAAAGGAAGAGAGTAGAGAAAAAAAAGAGAGAGAGAAGAAAGAAAAAAAGGAAGCTACAAAGAGTATCTACAAAGAAATATTACTTACTGTTTGTATTAATAAAGTTAAACATGAAACATATTACTTACAACTGTTTTAGTTCTAATTATTTGCAATTATATCATGACATATTATTTGTAATCATGTATAAGCAATAAAGTCATGGTATAATATTTAGCAACAGTGTTTAAACAGCATATATAGTTTTAAAGAACTAATAAGTTATTATTTCACTTTTTCCATATTTTCATCATACTTCTCTCCTTGCCCTCCCCCACCCCTCACTAAATGCATAGTTTAAAAAGAATGCCATTATTTAAAATAAGAAGAGAAAGAAAATGTATCAAATTACTAACCTTAGGTCTCTTTATCACAAAGAGAAACAAGTTGATTGATAGCATGTTATTTGTTCCTCAGAGAGTTTGACTATTTATGAAACAAAAACAGTTCTTTGCACACAGAAAAATAACTTTGAATAAATCTTTAAAATATTTGTGGCTTTCTGGAGATGCAGTAACTGTATTTGAAGAGATTAAGAGAGAAGGAAAAAATATAGAACATGTCATTTGTTTTTAGTCTTTTTTGCTTCTCTGAAGTCTTCCAAGAAGTTCCTGTTGCCATCCTCTTTAAGGAAGGACTTGCCCATTCCATATCTTCTATTTTATCTAATATCTTATTTTTTTTAATATACAGCAAAGCAGAGTCCAAGTCTTCAAAATTCTAGGGCCATCAGGTAAAAAGATTTTTAGTTTGGCAGGAAATAAAAGGTAAGTTTTGAACTGTGCTTTCTTAAGCTCTCTTATTAATGGAAAAAAAAAACTTTTCTTTTAGTTATTACCAAGGAAGAATAGTCATTGTCAAAACGCAGAGTTGCCTCATTAATTTTAATAGGTGCTTTAGCCCATGCAGATTTTAATACCATCTCCTTGTCATAAGATGATAAAAATCTTACTATAACTGATCTAGGATACTTTTTGTTAGAGTTAAAATTAGATAAGGACCTATGGGCTCTTTCAATACCAAAAGAAAATGCTTCTGACAAGTCTAAAGTTTTGGGAAGCCAAGTATTTAAAAAGGAAGTAATGTTGTTACCTTCTATATTTTCTGGCAGTCCAAAAATCCTAATATTATTGCATCTAGATCTGTTTTCCAGGTCATCAAGTTTGGATTGTAGGTGTGTGTTCTGCTTCAGCAAAAACTCAATATTAATTTCTTCTTCCTGGATTCTGTTCTCCATATCATTAACAGTCTCTTCTATGCCTGTAATCTGAGCCTTCTGTTGTTGCAAGTCTTGATGTAACAAATCCATTTGTTTTGTAGTTTTTTCTATGAAGTTATCAATTTTAGTATCCAGTTTGTCCATTTTGGTTGTTAGTTGCTGAATAGTAGATATCAGAGACTGAAGGTCTTTCTTGATGCTGGAATCCTGACTGTTTGCCTTACTGAAACTCATTTTGAACAGAGGTGATGAAAGAGAAATTTCCAAGATGATTTCTGACAGGAAAATTATTGAAATTTTCTTTCTTCTTTAGATATTATTCAAGAAACTGATATTCCAAACGTATTTAGAAAGAAAATTATTTCATTAGTTGATTTTTAAAGTAATTATTTCCTGTCAGTGCAGTTAAGTTGGTGGAGCTGAAGAAATCTGCTGCTATCCCGTGTTCATCCTTGGCCACGCCCCCCACAAAGCCTCATTTCTGATGTGTTGGTGTGCAATACATCTGCTTGAACTGAACCCACGAATGTGTGTCTGTTTTATCCTGACAAGACAAGCGGTAACCACGCATCGAGAAATAAAGCCTTGTTTACTAAGTGTTTGTCAGACATGAAAATAACGTGCAGAGCATAGTTTCACCGTGTTCCATTGAGAATTAAGGACAAAGTAAAAACAGGGAAAAGGGCTCCATAATTAATGTGTAGAGCATAGCTTCACCGTGCTCCACCGAGAATTAAGGACAAAGTAAAAACAGGTAAAAGGGCTCCATAATTAATGTGCAGTGGACAGCTTCACCGTGTTCCATTGAGAATTAAGGACAAAGTAAAACAGAGAAAAGGGCACCATAGTTAATGTGCAGAGGACAGCTTCACCGTGTTCCATCGAGAATAAAGGACAAAGTAAAAACAGGGAAAAGGGCTCCATAATTAATGGGCAGAGCACAGCTTCACCGTGTTCCATCGAGAATTAAGGACAAAGTAAAAACAGGGAAAAGGGCTCCATAATTAATGTGGAGAGCATAGCTTCACCATGTTCCATCGAGAATTAAGGACAAAGTAAAAACAGGGAAAAGGGCTCCATAATTAATGTGCAGAGCACAGCTGTGCCATGTTCCATCAAGAATTAAGGACAAAGTAAAAACAGGGAAAAGGGCTCCATAATTAATGTGCAGAGCATAGCTTCACCATGTTCCATCAAGAATTAAGGACAAAGTAAAAACATGGAAAAAGGCTCCATAATTAACGTGCAGAGCGCAGCTTCACCGTGTTCCATCGAGAGTTAAGGACAAAGTAAAGACAGGGAAAAGGGCTCCATAATTAATGTGCAGAGCACAGCTTCACCGTGTTCCATCGAGAATTAAGGACAAAGTAAAACCAGGGAAAAGGGCTCCATAATTAATGTGAAGAGCATAGCTTCACCGTGTTCCATCGAAAAATAAGGACAGAGTAAAACCAGGGAAAAGGGCTCCATAATTAATGTGCAGAGCATAGCTTCACCTTGTTCCATCGAGAATTAAGGACAAAGTAAAACCAGGGAAAAGGGCTCCATAATTAATGTGCAGAGCATAGCTTCACCATGTTCCATTGAAAATTAAGGGCAAAGTAAAAACAGGGAAAAGGGCTGCATAATTAATGTGCAGAGCATAGCTTCACCGTGTTCCATCGAGAATTAAGGGCAAAGTAAAAACAGGGAATAGGGCTCCATAATTAATGTGCAGAGCATAGCTTCATCGTGTTCCGTCGAGAATTAAGGACAAAGTAAAAACAGGGAAAAGGGCTCCATAATTAATGTGCAGAGCACAGCTTCACCGTGTTCCATCGAAAATTAAGGGCAAATTAAAACCAGGGAAAAGGGCTCCATAATTAAAGTGCAGAGCACAGCTTCACCATGTTCCATCGAGAATTAAGGACAAAGTAAAACCAGGGAAAAGGGCTCCATAATTAATGTGAAGAGCACAGCTTCACCGTGTTTCATCGAGAATTAAGGACAAAGAAAACCAGGGAAAAGGGCTCCATAATTAATGTGCAGAGCACAGCTTCACCGTGTTCCATCGAGAATTAAGAACAAAGTAAAACCAGGGAAAAGGGCTACATAATTAATGTGCAGAGGACAACTTCACCGTGTTCCATCGAGAATTAAGGACAAAGTAAAAACAGTGAAAAGGGCTCCATAATTAATGTGCAGAGCACAGCTGTGCCATGTTCCATCGAGAATTAAGGACAATGTAAAACCAGGGAAAAGGGCTCCATAATTAATGTGCAGAGCACAGCTTCACTGTGTTCCATTGAGAATTAAGGACAAAGTAAAACCAGGAAAAAGGGCTCCATAATTAATGTGCAGAGCAAAGCTTCACCGTGTTCCATCAAGAATTAAGGACAAAGTAAAAACAGGGAAAAGGGCTCCATAATTAATGTGCAGAGCACAGCTGTGCCATGTTCCATCGAGAATTAAGGACAAAGTAAAACCAGGGAAAAGGGCTCCATAATTAATGTGCAGAGCACAGCTTCACCGTGTTCCATAGAGAATTAAGGACAAAGTAAAACCAGGGAAAAGGGCTCCATAATTAATGTGCAGAGCATAGCTTCACCGTGTTCCATCGAGAATTAAGGACAAAGTAAAAACAGGGAAAAGGGCTCCATAATTAATGTGCAGAGGACAGCTTTACCGTGTTCCATTGAGAATTAAGGACAAAGTAAAAACAGGAAAAAGGGCTCCATAATTAATGTGCAGAGCATAGCTTCACCATGCTTCATCGAGAATTAAGGACAAAGTAAAAACAGGGAAAAGGGCTCCATAATTAATGTGCAGAGGACAGCTTCACCGTGTTCCATCGAGAATTAAGGACAAAGTAAAAACAGGGAAAAGGGCTCCATAATTAATGTGCAGAGCACAGCTGTGCCATGTTCCATCGAGAATTAAGGACAAAGTAAAACCAGGGAAAAGGGCTCCATAATTGATGTGCAGAGCACAGCTTCACCGTGTTCCATAGAGAATTAAGGACAAAGTAAAACCAGGGAAAAGGGCTCCATAATTAATGTGCAGAGCATAGCTTCATCGTGTTCCATCAAGAATTAAGGACAAAGTAAAAACAGGGAAAACGGCTCCATAATTAATGTGCAGAGGACAGCTTTACCGTGTTCCATTGAGAATTAAGGACAAAGTAAAAACAGGAAAAAGGGCTCCATAATTAATGTGCAGAGCATAGCTTCACCATGCTTCATCGAGAATTAAGGACAAAGTAAAAACAGGGAAAAGGGCTCCATAATTAATGTGCAGAGGACAGCTTCACCATGTTCCATCGAGAATTAAGGACAAAGTAAAAACAGGGGAAAGGGCTCCATAATTAATTTGCAGAGGACAGCTTCACCGTGTTCCATTGAGAATAAAGGACAAAGTAAAAACAGGGAAAAGGGCTCCATAATTAATGGGCAGAGCACAGCTTCACCATGTTCCATCGAGAATTAAGGACAAAGTGAAAACAGGGAAAAGGGTTCCATAATTAATGTGCAGAGCATAGCTTCACCATGTTCCATCGAGAATTAAGGACAAAGTAAAAACAGGGAAAAGGGCTCCATAATTAATGTGCAGAGCACAGCTGTGCCATGTTCCGTTGAGCATTAAGGACAAAGTAAAAACAGGGAAAAGGGCTCCATAATTAATGTGCAGAGCATAGCTTCACCGTGTTCCATCAAGAATTAAGGACAAAGTAAAAACAGAGAAAAGGGCTCCATAATTAATGTGCAGAGCATAGCTTCACCGTGTTCCATCGAGAATTAAGGGCAAAGTAAAAACAGGGAAAAGGGCTCCATAATTAATGTGCAGAGCATAGCTTCACCGTGTTCCCTCGAGAATTAAGGGCAAAGTAAAACCAGGAAAAGGGCTCCATAATTAATGTGCAGAGCACAGCTTCACCGTGTTCCATCGAGAATTAAGGACAAAGTAAAACCAGGGAAAAGGGCTCCATAATTAATGTGCAGAGCACAGCTTCACCGTGTTTCATCGAGAATTAAGGACAAAGTAAAACCAGGGAAAAGGGCTCCATAGTTAATGTGCAGAGCATAGCTTCACTGTGTTCCTTTGAGAATTAAGGACAAAGTAAAACAGGGAAAAGGGCTCCATAATTAATCTGCAGAGCATAGCTAGAGAGTGTTCTATCGAGAATTAAGGACAAAGTAAAAAGAGGGAAAAGGCTCCATAATTAATGTGCAGAGCACAGCTTCACCATGTTCCATTGAGAATTAAGGATAAAGTAAAACCAGGAAAAGGGCTCCATAATTATTGTGCAGAGCACAGCGTTACCGTGTTCCATCGAGAATTAAGGACAAAGTAAATCAGGGAAAAGGGCTCCATAATTCATGTGCAGAGCATAGCTTCACCATGCTCCATCATGAATTAAGGACAAAGTAAAAACAGGAAAAGGGCTCCATAATTAATGTGCAGAGGACAACTTCACCATGTTCCATCGAGAATAAAGGGCAAAGTAAAACAGGAAAAGGGCTCCATAATAAATGGGCAGAGCACAGCTTCACAGTGTTCCATCAAGAATTAAGGGCAAAGTAAAAAGGAAAATGGCTCCATAATTAATGTGCAGAGCATAGCTTCACCATGTTCCATCGAGAATTAAGGACAAAGTAAAAACAGGAAAAGCGCTCCATAATTAATGTGCAGAGCACAGCTGTGCCATGTTCCATCGAGAAATAAGGACAAAGTAAAAACAGGGAAAAGGGCTCCATAATTAATGTGCAGAGCATAGCTTCACCTTGTTCCATCAAGAATTAAGGACAAAGTAAAAACAGGGAAAATGGCTCCATAATTAATTTGCAGAGCATAGCTTCACCATGTTCCATCGAGAATTAAGGACAAAGTAAAAACAGGGAAAAGGGCTCCATAATTAATGTGCAGAGCATAGCTTCACCATGTTCCATCGAGAATTAAGGACAAAGTAAAAACAGGGAAAAGGGCTCCATAATTAATGTGCAGAGCACAGCTTCACCATGTTCCATCGAGAATTAAGGACAAAGTAAAACCAGGGAAAAGGGCTCCATAATTAATGTGCAGAGCATAGCTTCACCGTGTTCCATTGAGAATTAAGGACAAAGTAAAAACAGGGAAAAAAGGCTCCATAATTAATGTGCAGAGCATAGCTTCACCATGTTCCATCGAGAATTAAGGACAAAGTAAAAACAGGGAAAAGGGCTCCATAATTAATGTGCAGAGCATAGCTTCACCATGTTCCATCGAGAATTAAGAGCAAAGTAAAAACAGGGTAAAGGGCTCCATAATTAATGTGCAGAGCATAGCTTCACCATGTTCCATCGAGAATTAAAGGCAAAGTAAAAACAGGGAAAAGGGCTCCATAATTAATTTGCAGAGCATAGCTTCACCGTATTCCATCGAGAATTAAGGACAAGGTAAAACAGGGAAAAGGGCTCCATAATTAATGTGCAGAGCATAGCTTCACCGTGGTCCATCGAGAATTAAGGACAAAGTAAAAACAGGAAAAGGGCTCCATAATTAATGTGCAGAGCACAGCTTCACCGTGTTCCATAGAGAATTAAGGACAAAGTAAAACCAGGGAAAAGGGCTCCATAATTAATGTGCAGAGCATAGCTTCACCGTGTTCCATCAAGAATTAAGGACAAAGTAAAAACAGGGAAAACGGCTCCATAATTAATGTGCAGAGGACAGCTTTACCGTGTTCCATTGAGAATTAAGGACAAAGTAAAAACAGGAAAAAGGGCTCCATAATTAATGTGCAGAGCATAGCTTCACCATGCTTCATCGAGAATTAAGGACAAAGTAAAAACAGGGAAAAGGGCTCCATAATTAATGTGCAGAGGACAGCTTCACCATGTTCCATCGAGAATTAAGGACAAAGTAAAAACAGGGGAAAGGGCTCCATAATTAATTTGCAGAGGACAGCTTCACCGTGTTCCATTGAGAATAAAGGACAAAGTAAAAACAGGGAAAAGGGCTCCATAATTAATGGGCAGAGCACAGCTTCACCATGTTCCATCGAGAATTAAGGACAAAGTGAAAACAGGGAAAAGGGTTCCATAATTAATGTGCAGAGCATAGCTTCACCATGTTCCATCGAGAATTAAGGACAAAGTAAAAACAGGGAAAAGGGCTCCATAATTAATGTGCAGAGCACAGCTGTGCCATGTTCCGTTGAGCATTAAGGACAAAGTAAAAACAGGGAAAAGGGCTCCATAATTAATGTGCAGAGCATAGCTTCACCTTGTTCCATCAAGAATTAAGGACAAAGTAAAAACAGAGAAAAGGGCTCCATAATTAATGTGCAGAGCATAGCTTCACCGTGTTCCATCGAGAATTAAGGGCAAAGTAAAAACAGGGAAAAGGGCTCCATAATTAATGTGCAGAGCATAGCTTCACCGTGTTCCCTCGAGAATTAAGGGCAAAGTAAAACCAGGGAAAAGGGCTCCATAATTAATGTGCAGAGCACAGCTTCACCGTGTTCCATCGAGAATTAAGGACAAAGTAAAACCAGGGAAAAGGGCTCCATAATTAATGTGCACAGCACAGCTTCACCGTGTTTCATCGAGAATTAAGGACAAAGTAAAACCAGGGAAAAGGGCTCCATAGTTAATGTGCAGAGCATAGCTTCACTGTGTTCCTTTGAGAATTAAGGACAAAGTAAAAACAGGGAAAAGGGCTCCATAATTAATCTGCAGAGCATAGCTACACCGTGTTCCATCGAGAATTAAGGACAAAGTAAAAACAGGGAAAAAGGCTCCATAATTAATGTGCAGAGCACAGCTTCACCATGTTCCATTGAGAATTAAGGATAAAGTAAAACCAGGGAAAAGGGCTCCATAATTAATGTGCAGAGCACAGCGTTACCGTGTTCCATCGAGAATTAAGGACAAAGTAAATCCAGGAAAAAGGGCTCCATAATTCATGTGCAGAGCATAGCTTCACCATGCTCCATCGTGAATTAAGGACAAAGTAAAAACAGGGAAAAGGGCTCCATAATTAATGTGCAGAGGACAACTTCACCGTGTTCCATCGAGAATAAAGGGCAAAGTAAAAACAGGGAAAAGGGCTCCATAATAAATGGGCAGAGCACAGCTTCACAGTGTTCCATCAAGAATTAAGGGCAAAGTAAAAAAGGGAAAAAGGCTCCATAATTAATGTGCAGAGCATAACTTCACCATGTTCCATCGAGAATTAAGGACAAAGTAAAAACAGGGAAAAGGGCTCCATAATTAATGTGCAGAGCACAGCTGTGCCATGTTCCTTTGAGGAATAAGGACAAAGTAAAAACAGGGAAAAGGGCTCCATAATTAATGTGCAGAGCATAGCTTCACCTTGTTCCATCAAGAATTAAGGATAAAGTAAAAACAGGGAAAAGGGCTCCATAATTAATTTGCAGAGCATAGCTTCACCATGTTCCCTTAAGAATTAAGGACAAAGTAAAAACAGGGAAAAAGGCTCCATAATTAATGTGCAGAGCACAGCTTCACCGTGTTCCATCGAGAATTAAGGACAAAATAAAACCAGGGAAAAGGGCTCCATAATTAATGTGCAGAGCATAGCTTCACCGTGTTCCATTGAGAATTAAGGACAGAGTAAAAATAGGGAAAAGGGCTCCAAAATTAATGTGCAGAGCATAGCTTCACCGTGTTCCATCGAGAATTAAGGACAAAGTAAAAACAGGGAATAGGGCTCCATAATTAATGTGCAGAGCATAGCTTCACCATGTTCCATCGAGAATTAAGAGCAAAGTAAAAACAGGGTAAAGGGCTCCATAATTAATGTGCAGAGCATAGCTTCACCATGTTCCATCGAGAATTAAAGGCAAAGTAAAAACAGGGAAAAGGGCTCCATAATTAATGTGCAGAGCATAGCTTCACCGTATTCCATCGAGAATTAAGGACAAGGTAAAACAGGGAAAAGGGCTCCATAATTAATGTGCAGAGCATAGCTTCACCGTGGTCCATCGAGAATTAAGGACAAAGTAAAAACAGGAAAAGGGCTCCATAATTAATGTGCAGAGCACAGCTTCACCGTGTTCCATCGAGAATTAAGGGCAAAGTAAAATCAGGGAAAAGGGCTCCATAATAAATGTGCAGAGCACAGCTACACCGTGTTCCATCGAGAATTAAGGACAAAGTAAAACCAGGGAAAAGGGCTCCATAATTAATGTGCAGAGCACAGCTTCACTGTGTTCCATCGAGAATTAAGGACAAAGTAAAAACAGGGAAATGGGCTCCATAATTAATGTGCAGAACACAGCTTCATCGTGTTACATCAAGAATTAAGGACAAAGTAAAAACAGGGAAAAGGGCTCCGTAATTAATGTGCAGAGCATAGCTTCACCGTGTTCTTTCGAGAATTAAGGACAAAGTAAAACCAGGGAAAAGGGCTCCATAATTAATGTGCAGAGCACAGCTTCACCGTGTTCCATCGAGAATTAAGGGCAAAGTAAAATCAGGGAAAAGGGCTCCATAATTAATGTGCAGAGCATAGCTTCTCCATCTTCCATCGAGAATTAAGGACAAAGTAAAAACAGAGAAAAGGGCTCCATAATTAATGTGCAGAGCATAGCTTCACCGTGTTCCATTGAGAATTAAGGACAAAGTAAAAACAGGGAAAAAAGGCTCCATAATTAATGTGCAGAGCATAGCTTCAGCATGTTCCATCGAGAATTAAGGACAAAGTAAAACCAGGGAAAAGGGCTCCATAATTAATGTGCAGAGCACAGCTTCACTGTGTTCCATCGAGAATTAAGGACAAAGTAAAACCAGGGAAAAGGGCTCCATAATTATTGTGCAGAGCACAGCTTCACCGTGTTCCATCGAGAATTAAGGACAAAGTAAAACAAGGGAAAAGGGCTCCATAATTAATGTGCAGAGCACAGCTTCACCGTGTTCCATCGAGAATTAAGGACAAAGTAAAACCAGGGAAAAGGGCTCCATAATTAATGTGCAGAGCACAGCTTCACCGTGTTCCATCGTGAATTAAGGACAAAGTAAAACCAGGAAAAAGGGCTCCATAATTAATGTGCAGAGCATAGCTTCTCCGTGTTGCATCGAGAATTAAGGACAAAGTAAAAACAGGGAAAATGGCTTCATAATTAATGTGCAGAGCATAGCTTCACTGTGTTCCATCGAGAATTAAGGACAAAGTAAAAACAGGGAAAAAGGCTCCATAATTAATGTGCAGAGCATAGCTTCACCATGTTCCATCGAGAATTAAGGACAAAGTAAAACCAGGGAAAAGGGCCCCATAATTAATGTGCAGAGCACAGTTTCACCGTGTTCCATCGAGAATTAAGGACAAAGTAAAACCAAGGAAAAGGGCTCCATAATTAATGTGCAGAGAACAGCTTCACCGTGTTCCATCGAGAATTAAGGACAAAGTAAAACCAGGGAAAAGGGCTCCATAATTAATGTGCAGAGCACAGCTTCACTGTGTTCCATCGAGAATTTAGGACAAGGTAAAACCAGGGAAAATGCTCCATAATTAATGTGCACAGCATAGCTTCACCGTGTTCCTTCAAGAATTAAGGACAAAGTAAAACCAGGGAAAAGGGCTCCATAATTAATGTGCAGAGCATAGCTTCACCGTGTTCCATTGAGAATTAAGGACAAAGTAAAAACAGGGAAAATGGCTCCATAATTAATGTGCAGAGCATAGCTTCACCGTGTTCCATCGAGAATTAAGGACAAAGTAAAAACAGGGAAAAAGGCTCCATAATTAATGTGCAGAGCACAGCTTCACCGTGTTCCATCGAGAATTAAGAACAAAGTAAAACCAGGGAAAAGGGCTCCATAATTAATGTGCAGAGCACAGCTTCACCGTGTTCCATCGAGAATTAAGAACAAAGTAAAACCAGGGAAAAGGGCTCCATAATTAATGTGCAGAGCACAGCTTCACCGTGTTCCATCGAGAATTAAGGACAAAGTAAAACCAGGGAAAAGGGCTCCATAGTTAATGTGCAGAACACAGCTTCACCGTGTTCCATCGAGAATTAAGGACAAAGTAAAACCAGGGAAAAGGGCTCCATAATTAATGTGCAGAGCATAGCTTCACCGTGTTCCATCGAGAATTAAGGACAAAGTAAAACTAGGGAAAAGGCCTCCATAATTAATGTGCAGAGCATAGCTTCACCATGTTCCATCGAGAATTAAGGACAAAGTAAAACCAGGGAAAAGGGCTCCATAATTAATGTGCAGAGCATAGCTTCACCATGTTCCATCGAGAATTAAGGACAAAGTAAAACCAGGGAAAAGGGCTCCATAATTAATGTGCAGAGCATGGCTTCACCGTGTTCCATCGAGAATTAAGGGCAAAGTAAAACCAGGGAAAAGGGCTCCATAATTAATGTGCAGAGCATAGGGTCACCATGTTCCATCGACAATTAAGGGCAAAGTAAAAACAGGGAAAAGGACTCCATAATTAATGTGCAGAGCACAGCTTCACAGTGTTCCATCGAGAATTAAGGACAAAGTAAAACCAGGGAAAAGGGCTCCATAATTAGTGTGCAGAGCATAGCTTCACCGTGTTCCATCGAGAATTAAGGGCAAAGTAAAAACAGGGAAAAGGGCTCCATAATTAATGTGCAGAGCACAGCTTCACCGTGTTCCATCGAGAATTAAGGACAAAGTAAAACCAGGGAAAAGGGCTCCATAATTAATGTGCAGAGCACAGCTTCACCGTGTTTCATCGAGAATTAAGGACAAAGTAAAACCAGGGAAAAGGGCTCCATAGTTAATGTGCAGAGCATAGCTTCACTGTGTTCCTTTGAGAATTAAGGACAAAGTAAAAACAGGGAAAAGGGCCCCATAATTAATCTGCAGAGCATAGCTACACCGTGTTCCATCGAGAATTAAGGACAAAGTAAAAACAGGGAAAAAGGCTCCATAATTAATGTGCAGAGCACAGCTTCACCATGTTCCATTGAGAATTAAGGATAAAGTAAAACCAGGGAAAAGGGCTCCATAATTAATGTGCAGAGCACAGCGTTACCGTGTTCCATCGAGAATTAAGGACAAAGTAAATCCAGGAAAAAGGGCTCCATAATTCATGTGCAGAGCATAGCTTCACCATGCTCCATCGTGAATTAAGGACAAAGTAAAAACAGGGAAAAGGGCTCCATAATTAATGTGCAGAGGACAACTTCACCGTGTTCCATCGAGAATAAAGAGCAAAGTAAAAACAGGGAAAAGGGCTCCATAATTAATGGGCAGAGCACAGCTTCACAGTGTTCCATCAAGAATTAAGGGCAAAGTAAA
Source organism: Protopterus annectens (assembly GCF_019279795.1). Lineage (NCBI taxonomy): Eukaryota > Metazoa > Chordata > Ceratodontiformes > Protopteridae > Protopterus > Protopterus annectens. Next base: position 1,895,054,264 of record NC_056726.1, on the reverse strand, counting down.
AAAGGGAAAAAGGCTCCATAATTAATGTGCCGAGCATAGCTTCACCATGTTCCATCGAGAATTAAGGACAAAGTAAAAACAGGGAAAAGGGCTCCATAATTAATGTGCAGAGCACAGCTGTGCCATGTTCCATCGAGAAATAAGGACAAAGTAAAAACAGGGAAAAGGGCTCCATAATTAATGTGCAGAGCATAGCTTCACCTTGTTCCATCAAGAATTAAGGACAAAGTAAAAACAGGGAAAATGGCTCCATAATTAATTTGCAGAGCATAGCTTCACCATGTTCCCTTAAGAATTAAGGACAAAGTAAAAACAGGGAAAAAGGCTCCATAATTAATGTGCAGAGCACAGCTTCACCATGTTCCATTGAGAGTTAAGGACAAAGTAAAAACAGGGAAAAGGGCTCCATAATTAATGTGCAGAGCACAGCTTCACCGTGTTCCATCGAGAATTAAGGACAAAATAAAACCAGGGAAAAGGGCTCCATAATTAATGTGCAGAGCATAGCTTCACCGTGTTCCATTGAGAATTAAGGACAGAGTAAAGGGGAAAGGGGCTCCAAAATTAATGTGCAGAGCAGGACAAAGTAAAAACAGGGAATAGGGCTCCATAATTAATGTGCAGAGCATAGCTTCACCTTGTTCCATCAAGAATTAAGGACAAAGTAAAAACAGGGAAAATGGCTCCATAATTAATTTGCAGAGCATAGCTTCACCATGTTCCCTTAAGAATTAAGGACAAAGTAAAACAGGGAAAAGGGCTCCATAATTAATGTGCAGAGCATAGCTTCACCATGTTCCATCGAGAATTAAGGACAAAGTAAAACAGGGAAAAGGGCTCCATAATTAATGTGCAGAGCATAGCTTCACCGTGTTCCATCGAGAATTAAGGACAAAGTAAAAACAGGGAATAGGGCTCCATAATTAATGTGCAGAGCATAGCTTCACCTTGTTCCATCGAGAATTAAGGACAAAGTAAAACAGGGAAAAAGGCTCCATAATTAATGTGCAGAGCACAGCTTCACCATGTTCCATTGAGAGTTAAGGACAAAGTAAAAACAGGGAAAAGGGCTCCATAATTAATGTGCAGAGCACAGCTTCACCGTGTTCCATCGAGAATTAAGGACAAAATAAAACAGGGAAAAGGGCTCCATAATTAATGTGCAGAGCATAGCTTCACCGTGTTCCATTGAGAATTAAGGACAGAGTAAAAATAGGGAAAAGGGCTCCAAAATTAATGTGCAGAGCATAGCTTCACCGTGTTCCATCGAGAATTAAGGACAAAGTAAAAACAGGGAAAAGGGCTCCATAATTAATGTGCAGAGCATAGCTTCACCATGTTCCATCGAGAATTAAGGACAAAGTAAAAACAGGAAAAAGGGCTCCATAATAAATGTGCAGAGCATAGCTTCACCATGTTCCATCGAGAATTAAGGACAAAGTAAAAACAGAGAAAAGGGCTCTATAATTAATGTGCAGAGCATAGCTTCACCGTGTTCCATTGAGAATTAAGGACAAAGTAAAAACAGGAAAAGGGCGCCATAATTAATGTGCAGAGCATAGCTTCACCGTGTTCCATCGAGAATTAAGGACAAAGTAAAACAGGAAAAGGGCTCCATAATTAATGTGCAGAGCACAGCTTCACCGTGTTCCATCGAGAATTAAGGACAAAGTAAAACCAGGAAAAGGGCTCCATAATTAATGTGCAGAGCACAGCTTCACCGTGTTCCATCGAGAATTAAGGACAAAGTAAAACCAGGAAAAGGGCTCCATAATTAATGTGCAGAGCACAGCTTCACCGTGTTCCATCGAGAATTAAGGACAAAGTAAAACCAGGGAAAAGGCCTCCATAATTAATGTGCAGAGCACAGCTTCACCGTGTTCCATCGAGAATTAAGGACAAAGTAAAACCAGGGAAAAGGGCCCCATAATTAATGTGCAGAGCATAGCTTCACCGTGTTCCATCGAGAATTAAGGACAAAGTAAAACCAGGAAAAGGGCTCCATAATTAATGTGCAGAGCACAGCTTCACCGTGTTCCATCGAGAATTAAGGACAAAGTAAAACCAGGGAAAAGGACCCCATAATTAATGTGCAGAGCACAGTTTCACCGTGTTCCATCGAGAATTAAGGACAAAGTAAAACCAAGGGAAAGGGCTCCATAATTAATGTGCAGAGAACAGCTTCACCGTGTTCCATCGAGAATTAAGGACAAAGTAAAACCAGGGAAAAGGGCTCCATAATTAATGTGCAGAGCACAGCTTCACCGTGTTCCATCGAGAATTAAGGACAAAGTAAAACCAGGGAAAAGGGCTCCATAATTAATGTGCAGAGCATAGCTTCACCGTGTTCCATTGAGAATTAAGGACAAAGTAAAAACAGGGAAAATGGCTCCATAATTAATGTGCAGAGCATAGCTTCACCGTGTTCCATCGAGAATTAAGGACAAAGTAAAAACAGGGAAAAAGGCTCCATAATTAATGTGCAGAGCATAGCTTCACCATGTTCCATCGAGAATTAAGGACAAAGTAAAACCAGGGAAAAGGGCTCCATAATTAATGTGCAGAGCACAGCTTCACCGTGTTCCATCGAGAATTAAGGACAAAGTAAAACCAGGGAAAAGGGCTCCATAATTAATGTGCAGAGCACAGCTTCACCGTGTTCCATCGAGAATTAAGGACAAAGTAAAACCAGGGAAAAGGGCTCCATAATTAATGTGCAGAGCACAGCTTCACTGTGTTCCATCGAGAATTAAGGACAAAGTAAAACAAGGGAAAAGGGCTCCATAAATAATGTGCAGAGCATAGCTTCACCGTGTTCCATCGAGAATTAAGGACAAAGTAAAACCAGGGAAAAGGGCTCCATAATTAATGTGCAGAGCATAGCTTCACCGTGTTCCATCGAGAATTAAGGACAAAGTAAAACCAGGGAAAAGGGCTCCATAATTAATGTGCAGAGCATAGCTTCACCGTGTTCCATCGAGAATTAAGGACAAAGTAAAACCAGGGAAAAGGGCTCCATAATTAATGTGCAGAGCATAGCTTCACCATGTTCCATCGAGAATTAAGGACAAAGTAAAACCAGGGAAAAGGGCCCCATAATTAATGTGCAGAGCACAGCTTCACCGTGTTCCATCGAGAATTAAGGACAAAAGTAAAACCAGGAAAAGGGCTCCATAATTAATGTGCAGAGCACAGCTTCACCGTGTTCCATCGAGAATTAAGGACAAAGTAAAACAGGGAAAAGGGCTCCATAATTAATGTGCAGAGCACAGCTTCACCATGTTCCATCGAGAATTAAGGACAAAGTAAAACAGGAAAAGGGCTCCATAATTAATGTGCAGAGCATAGCTTCACCGTGTTCCATCGAGAATTAAGGACAAAGTAAAACAGGGAAAGGGCTCCATAATTAATGTGCAGAGCATAGCTTCACCGTGTTCCATCGAGAATTAAGGACAAAGTAAAACAGGGAAAAGGGCTCCATAAATAATGTGCAGAGCATAGCTTCACCGTGTTCCATCGAGAATTAAGGACAAAGTAAAACCAGGGAAAAGGGCTCCATAATTAATGTGCAGAGCACAGCTTCACCTTGTTCCATCGAGAATTAAGGACAAAGTAAAACAAGGGAAAAGGGCTCCATAATTAATGTGCAGAGCACAGCTTCACCGTGTTCCATCGAGAATTAAGGACAAAGTAAAACCAGGGAAAAGGGCTCCATAATTAATGTGCAGAGCACAGCTTCACCGTGTTCCATCGTGAATTAAGGACAAAGTAAAACCAGGAAAAAGGGCTCCATAATTAATGTGCAGAGCATAGCTTCTCCGTGTTGCATCGAGAATTAAGGACAAAGTAAAACCAGGAAAAAGGGCTCCATAATTAATGTGCAGAGCATAGCTTCACCGTGTTCTATCGAGAATTAAGGACAAAGTTAAACCAGGAAAAGGGCTCCATAATTAATGTGCAGAGCATAGCTTCACCGTGTTCCATCGAGAATTAAGGACAAAGTAAAACAAGGGAAAAGGGCTCCATAATTAATGTGCAGAGCACAGCTTCACCGTGTTCCATCGAGAATTAAGGACAAAGTAAAACAAGGGAAAAGGGCTCCATAATTAATGTGCAGAGCACAGCTTCACTGTGTTCCATCGAGAATTAAGGACAAAGTAAAAACAGGGAAAGGGCTCCATAATTAATGTGCAGAGCACAGCTTCACCGTGTTCCATCGAGAATTAAGGACAAAGTAAAAACAGGGAAAAGGGCTCCATAATTAATGTGCAGAGCACAGCTTCACCGTGTTCCATTGAGAATTAAGGACAAAATAAAACCAGGGAAAAGGGCTCCATAATTAATGTGCAGAGCATAGCTTCACCATGTTCCATCGAGAATTAAGGACAAAGTAAAACCAGGAAAAGGGCTCCATAATTAATGTGCAGAGCATAGCTTCACCGTGTTCCATCGAGAATTAAGGACAAGGTAAAACAGGGAAAAGGGCTCCATAATTAATGTGCAGAGCATAGCTTCACCGTGTTCCATCGAGAATTAAGGACAAAGTAAAAACAGGGAAAAGGGCTCCATAATTAATGTGCAGAGCACAGCTTCACCGTGTTCCATCGAGAATTAAGGACAAAGTAAAACCAGGGAAAAGGGCTCCATAATTAATGTGCAGAGCAAAGCTTCACCGTGTTCCATCAAGAATTAAGAACAAAGTAAAACCAGGGAAAAGGGCTCCATAATTAATGTGCAGATCACAGCTTCACCATGTTCCATCGAGAATTAAGGACAAAGTAAAACCAGGGAAAAGGGCTCCATAATTAATGTGCAGAGCACAGCTTCACCGTGTTCCATCGAGAATTAAGGACAAAGTAAAACCAGGGAAAAGGGCTCCATAATTAATGTGCAGAGCACAGCTTCACCGTGTTCCATCGAGAATTAAGGACAAAGTAAAACCAGGGAAAAGGGCTCCATAATTAATGTGCAGAGCATAGCTTCACCATGTTCCATCGAGAATTTAGGACAAAGTAAAACCAGGGAAAAGGGCTCCATAATTAATGTGCAGAGCATAGCTTCACCGTGTTCCATCGAGAATTAAGGACAAAGTAAAACAGGAAAAAGGGCTCCATAATTAATGTGCAGAGCATAGCTTCACCATGTTCCATCGAGAATTAAGGACAAAGTAAAAACAGGGAAAATGGCTCCATAATTAATGTGCAGAGCATAGCTTCACCGTGTTCCATCGAGAATTAAGGACAAAGTAAAAGTAAAACAGGAAAAGGGCTCCATAATTAATGTGCAGAGCACAGCTTCACCGTGTTCCATCGAGAATTAAGGGCAAAGTAAAAACAGGGAAAAGGGTTCCATAATTAATGTGCAGAGCACAGCTTCACCATGTTCCATCGAGAATTAAGGGCAAAGTAAAACCAGGGAAAAGGGCTCCATAATTAATGTGCAGAGCACAGCTTCACCGTGTTCCATCGAGAATTAAGGACAAAGTAAAACAAGGGAAAAGGGCTCCATAATTAATGTGCAGAGCACAGCTTCACCGTGTTGTTCCATCGAGAATTAAGGACAAAGTAAAACCAGGAAAAGGGCTCCATAATTAATGTGCAGAGCACAGCTTCACCGTGTTCCATCGAGAATTAAGGACAAAGTAAAACCAGGGAAAAGGGCTCCATAATTAATGTGCAGAGCATAGCTTCACCGTGTTCCATTGAGAATTAAGGACAAAGTAAAAACAGGGAAAATGGCTCCATAATTAATGTGCACAGCATAGCTTCACCGTGTTCCTTCAAGAATTAAGGACAAAGTAAAACCAGGGAAAAGGGCTCCATAATTAATGTGCAGAGCATAGCTTCACCGTGTTCCATCGAGAATTAAGGACAAAGTAAAAACAGGGAAAAAGGCTCCATAATTAATGTGCAGAGCATAGCTTCACCATGTTCCATCGAGAATTAAGGACAAAGTAAAACCAGGGAAAAGGGCCCCATAATTAATGTGCAGAGCACAGCTTCACCGTGTTCCATCGAGAATTAAGAACAAAGTAAAACCAGGGAAAAGGGCTCCATAATTAATGTGCAGAGCACAGCTTCACCGTGTTCCATCGAGAATTAAGGACAAAGTAAAACCAGGGAAAAGGGCTCCATAATTAATGTGCAGAGCACAGCTTCACCGTGTTCCATCGAGAATTAAGGACAAAGTAAAACCAGGGAAAAGGGCTCCATAATTAATGTGCAGAGCACAGCTTCACTGTGTTCCATCGAGAATTAAGGACAAAGTAAAACAGGGAAAAGGGCTCCATAGTTAATGTGCAGAGCATAGCTTCACCGTGTTCGCTCGAGAATTAAGGGCAAAGTAAAACCAGGGAAAAGGGCTCCATAATTAATGTGCAGAGCATAGCTTCACCATGTTCCATCGAGAATTAAGGACAAAGTAAAACAAGGGAAAAGGGCTCCATAAATAATGTGCAGAGCATAGCTTCACCATGTTCCATCGAGAATTAAGGACAAAGTAAAACCAGGGAAAAGGGCTCCATAATTAATGTGCAGAGCACAGCTTCACCGTGTTCCATCGAGAATTAAGGACAAAGTAAAACCAGGAAAAGGGCTCCATAATTAATGTACAGAGCACAGCTTCACCTTGTTCCATCGAGAATTAAGGACAAAGTAAAACCAGGGAAAAGGGCTCCATAATTAATGTGCAGAGCACAGCTTCACCGTGTTCCATCGAGAATTAAGGACAAAGTAAAACAGGAAAAGGGCTCCATAATTAATGTGCAGAGCATAGCTTCACCGTGTTCCATCGAGAATTAAGGACAAAGTAAAACCAGGAAAAAGGGCTCCATAATTAATGTGCAGAGCATAGCTTCACCGTGTTCTATCGAGAATTAAGGACAAAGTAAAACAGGAAAAGGGCTCCATAATTAATGTGCAGAGCATAGCTTCACCGTGTTCCATCGAGAATTAAGGACAAAGTAAAACCAGGAAAAGGGCTCCATAATTAATGTGCAGAGCACAGCTTCACCGTGTTCCATCGAGAATTAAGGACAAAGTAAAACCAGGGAAAAGGGCTCCATAATTAATGTGCAGAGCACAGCTTCACCGTGTTCCATCGAGAATTAAGGACAAAGTAAAACAGGGAAAAGGGCTCCATAATTAATGTGCAGAGCACAGCTTCACCGTGTTCCATCGAGAATTAAGGACAAAGTAAAACCAGGAAAAGGGCTCCATAATTAATGTGCAGAGCACAGCTTCACCATGTTCCATCGAGAATTAAGGACAAAGTAAAACCAGGGAAAAGGGCTCCATAATTAATGTGCAGAGCACAGCTTCACCGTGTTCCATCGAGAATTAAGAACAAAGTAAAACCAGGGAAAAGGGCTCCAAAATTAATGTGCAGAGCATAGCTTCACCGTGTTCTTTCGAGAATTAAGGACAAAGTAATAACAGGGAAAAGGGCTCCATAATTAATGTGCAGAGCATAGCTTCACCATCTTCCATCGAGAATTAAGGACAAAGTAAAAACAGGAAAAGGGCTCCATAATTAATGTGCAGAGCACAGCTTCACCGTGTTCCATCGAGAATTAAGGACAAAGTAAAACAGGGAAAAGGGCTCCATAATTAATGTGCAGAGCATAGCTTCACCGTGTTCCATCGAGAATTAAGGACAAAGTAAAACCAGGAAAAGGCCTCCATAATTAATGTGCAGAGCATAGCTTCAGCATGTTCCATCGAGAATTAAGGACAAAGTAAAACCAGGGAAAAGGGCTCCATAATTAATGTGCAGAGCACAGCTTCAATGTGTTCCATCGAGAATTAAGGACAAAGTAAAACCAGGGAAAAGGGCTCCATAATTAATGTACAGAGCACAGCTTCACCTTGTTCCATCGAGAATTAAGGACAAAGTAAAACCAGGGAAAAGGGCTCCATAATTAATGTGCAGAGCATAGCTTCACCGTGTTCCATTGTGAATTAAGGACAAAGTAAAACCAGGAAAAAGGGCTCCATAATTAATGTGCAGAGCATAGCTTCACCGTGTTCTATCGAGAATTAAGGACAAAGTAAAACCAGGGAAAAGGGCTCCATAATTAATGTGCAGAGCATAGCTTCACCGTGTTCCATCGAGAATTAAGGACAAAGTAAAACCAGGAAAAGGGCTCCATAATTAATGTGCAGAGCACAGCTTCACCGTGTTCCATCGAGAATTAAGGACAAAGTAAAACCAGGAAAAGGGCTCCATAATTAATGTGCAGAGCACAGCTTCACCTTCTTCCATCGAGAATTAAGCACAAAGTAAAACAGGGAAAAGGGCTCCATAATTAATGTGCAGAGCACAGCTTCACCGTGTTCCATCGAGAATTAAGGACAAAGTAAAACAGGGAAAAGGGCTCCATAATTAATGTGCAGAGGACAGCTTCACCGTGTTCCATCGAGAATTAAGGACAAAGTAAAACCAGGGAAAAGGGCTCCATAATTAATGTGCAGAGCATAGCTTCACCATGTTCCATCGAGAATTAAGGACAAAGTAAAACCAGGGAAAAGGGCTCCATAATTAATGTGCAGAGCACAGCTTCACCGTGTTCCATCGAGAATTAAGGACAAAGTAAAACCAGGGAAAAGGGCTCCATAATTAATGTGCAGAGCATAGCTTCACTGTATTCCATCGAGAATTAAGGACAAAGTAAAACCAGGGAAAAGGGCTCCATAATTAATGTGCAGAGCACAGCTTCACCGTGTTCCATCGAGAATTAAGGACAAAGTAAAACCAGGGAAAAGGGCTCCATAATTAATGTGCAGAGCACAGCTTCACCGTGTTCCATCGTGAATTAAGGACAAAGTAAAACCAGGAAAAAGGGCTCCATAATTAATGTGCAGATCACAGCTTCACCATGTTCCATCGAGAATTAAGGACAAAGTAAAACCAGGGAAAAGGGCTCCATAATTAATGTGCAGAGCACAGCTTCACCGTGTTCCATCGAGAATTAAGGACAAAGTAAAACAAGGGAAAAGGGGTCCATAATTAATGTACAGAGCATAGCTTCACCATGTTCCATCGAGAATTAAGGACAAAGTAAAACCAGGAAAAGGGCTCCATAATTAATGTGCAGAGCATAGCTTCACCGTGTTCCATCGAGAATTAAGGACAAAGTAAAACCAGGAAAAGGGCTCCATAATTAATGTGCAGAGCACAGCTTCACCGTGTTCCATCGAGAATTAAGGACAAAGTAAAACCAGGAAAAGGGCTCCATAATTAATGTGCAGAGCACAGCTTCACCGTGTTCCATCGAGAATTAAGGACAAAGTAAAACCAGGGAAAAGGGCTCCATAATTAATGTGCAGAGCACAGCTTCACCTTGTTCCATCGAGAATTAAGGACAAAGTAAAACAGGGAAAAGGGCTCCATAATTAGTGTGCAGAGCACAGCTTCACCGTGTTCCATCGAGAATTAAGGACAAAGTAAAACCAGGGAAAAGGGCTCCATAATTAATGTGCAGAGCACAGCTTCACCATGTTCCATCGAGAATTAAGGACAAAGTAAAACCAGGGAAAAGGGCTCCATAATTAATGTGCAGAGCATAGCTTCACCGTGTTCCATCGAGAATTAAGGACAAAGTAAAAACAGGAAAAGGGCTCCATAATTAATGTGCAGAGCATAGCTTCACCGAGTTCTATCGACAATTAAGGACAAAGTAAAAACAGGGAAAAAGGCTCCATAATTAATGTGCAGAGCATAGCTTCACCATGTTCCATCGAGAATTAAGGACAAAGTAAAACAAGGGAAAAGGGCTCCATAATTAATGTGCAGAGCATAGCTTCACCGTGTTCCATCGAGAATTAAGGACAAAGTAAAACCAGGGAAAAGGGCTCCATAATTAATGTGCAGAGCATAGCTTCACTGTATTCCATCGAGAATTAAGGACAAAGTAAAACCAGGGAAAAGGGCTCTATAATTAATGTGCAGAGCAAAGCTTCACCGTGTTCCATCGAGAATTAAGGACAAAGTAAAAACAGGGAAAAGGGCTCCATAATTAATGTGCAGAGCACAGCTTCACTGTGTTCCATCGAGAATTAATGACAAAGTAAAACGAGGGAAAAGGGCTCCATAATTAATATGCAGAGCATAGCTTCACCGTGTTCCATCGAGAATTAAGGACAAAGTAAAACCAGGGAAAAGGGCTCCATAATTAATGTGCAGAGCATAGCTTCACCGTGTTCCATCGAGAATTAAGGACAAAGTAAAACCAGGGAAAAGGGCTCCATAATTAATGTGCAGAGCATAGCTTCACCATGTTCCATCGAGAATTAAGGACAAAGTAAAACCAGGGAAAAGGGCTCCATAATTAATGTACTGAGCACAGCTTCACCTTGTTCCATCGAGAATTAAGGACAAAGTAAAACCAGGGAAAAGGGCTCCATAATTAATATGCAGAGCATAGCTTCACCGTGTTCCATCGAGAATTAAGGACAAAGTAAAACCAGGGAAAAGGGCTCCATAATTAATGTGCAGAGCATAGCTTCACCGTGTTCCATCGAGAATTAAGGACAAAGTAAAACCAGGGAAAAGGGCTCCATAATTAATGTGCAGAGCATAGCTTCACCATGTTCCATCGAGAATTAAGGACAAAGTAAAACCAGGGAAAAGGGCTCCATAATTAATGTGCAGAGCATAGCTTCACCATGTTCCATCGAGAATTAAGGACAAAGTAAAACCAGGGAAAAGGGCTCCATAATTAATGTGCAGAGCACAGCTTCACCGTGTTCCATCGAGAATTAAGGACAAAGTAAAACCAGGGAAAAGGGCTCCATAATTAATGTGCAGAGCACAGCTTCACCGTGTTCCATCGAGAATTAAGGACAAAGTAAAACAGGAAAAGGGCTCCATAATTAATGTGCAGAGCACAGCTTCACTGTTCCATCGAGAATTAAGGACAAAGTAAAACCAGGAAAAGGGCTCCATAATTAATGTGCAGAGCACAGCTTCACCGTGTTCCATCGAGAATTAAGGACAAAGTAAAACCAGGAAAAGGGCTCCATAATTAATGTGCAGAGCATAGCTTCACCGTGTTCCATCGAGAATTAAGGACAAAGTAAAACCAGGAAAAAGGCTCCATAATTAATGTGCAGAGCACAGCTTCACCATGTTCCATCAAAAATTAAGGACAAAGTAAAACCAGGGAAAAGGGCTCCATAATTAATGTACAGAGCACAGCTTCACCGTGTTCCATCGAGAATTAAGGACAAAGTAAAACCAGGGAAAAGGGCTCCATAATTAATGTGCAGAGAACAGCTTCACCGTGTTCCATCGAGAATTAAGGACAAAGTAAAACCAGGGAAAAGGGCTCCATAATTAATGTGCAGAGCACAGCTTCACCGTGTTCCATCGAGAATTAAGGACAAAGTAAAACCAGGGAAAAGGGCTCCATAATTAATGTGCAGAGCATAGCTTCACCATGTTCCATCGAGAATTAAGGACAAAGTAAAACCAGGGAAAAGGGCTCCATAATTAATGTGCAGAGCATAGCTTCACCGTGTTCCATTGAGAATTAAGGACAAAGTAAAACCAGGGAAAAGGGCTCCATAATTAATGTACAGAGCATAGCTTCACCATGTTCCATCGAGAATTAAGGACAAAGTAAAACCAGGGAAAAGGGCTCCATAATTAATGTGCAGAGCATAGCTTCACCGTGTTCCATCGAGAATTAAGGACAAAGTAAAACAGGGAAAAGGGCTCCATAATTAATGTGCAGAGCACAGCTTCACCGTGTTCCATCGTGAATTAAGGACAAAGTAAAACCAGGAAAAAGGGCTCCATAATTAATGTGCAGAGCATAGCTTCACCGTGTTCTATCGAGAATTAAGGACAAAGTAAAACCAGGAAAAGGGCTCCATAATTAATGTGCAGAGCACAGCTTCACCGTGTTCCATCGAGAATTAAGGACAAAGTAAAACCAGGGAAAAGGGCTCCATAATTAATGTGCAGAGCACAGCTTCACCGTGTTCCATCGAGAATTAAGGACAAAATAAAACCAGGGAAAAGGGCTCCATAATTAATGTGCAGAGCATAGCTTCACCGTGTTCCATCGAGAATTAAGGGCAAAGTAAAACAGGGAAAAGGGCTCCATAATTAATGTGCAGAGCATAGCTTCACCGTGTTCCATCGAGAATTAAGGACAAAGTAAAACCAGGGAAAAGGGCTCCATAATTAATGTGCAGAGCACAGCTTCACCGTGTTCCATCGAGAATTAAGGACAAAGTAAAACCAGGGAAAAGGGCTCCATAATTAATGTGCAGAGCACAGCTTCACCGTGTTCCATCGAGAATTAAGGACAAAGTAAAACCAGGGAAAAGGGCTCCATAATTAATGTGCAGAGCACAGCTTCACCGTGTTCCATCGAGAATTAAGGACAAAGTAAAACCAGGGAAAAGGGCTCCATAATTAATGTGCAGAGCACAGCTTCACCGTGTTCCATCGAGAATTAAGGACAAAGTTAAACCAGGGAAAAGGGCTCCATAATTAATGTGCAGAGCACAGCTTCACCTTGTTCCATCGAGAATTAAGGACAAAGTAAAACAAGGGAAAAGGGCTCCATAAATAATGTGCAGAGCATAGCTTCACCGTGTTGCATCGAGAATTAAGGACAAAGTAAAACCAGGAAAAGGGCTCCATAATTAATGTGCAGAGCTTCAATGTGTTCCATCGAGAATTAAGGACAAAGTAAAACCAGGGAAAAGGGCTCCATAATTAATGTGCAGAGCACAGCTTCACCTTGTTCCATCGAGAATTAAGGACAAAGTAAAACAAGGGAAAAGGGCTCCATAATTAATGTGCAGAGCATAGCTTCACCGTGTTCCATCGAGAATTAAGGATAAAGTAAAACCAGGGAAAAGGGCTCCATAATTATTGTGCAGAGCACAGCTTCACCGTGTTCCATCGAGAATTAAGGACAAAGTAAAACAGGGAAAAGGGCTCCATAATTAATGTGCAGAGGACAGCTTCACCGTGTTCCATCGAGAATAAAGGACAAAGTAAAACCAGGGAAAAGGGCTCCATAATTAATGTGCAGAGCATAGCTTCACCGTGTTCTATCGAGAATTAAGGACAAAGTAAAAACAGGGAAAAGGGCTCCATAATTAATGTGCAGAGCATAGCTTCACCGTGTTCCATCGAGAATTAAGAACAAAGTAAAAACAGGGAAAAGGGCTCCATAATTAATGTGCAGAGCACAGCTTCACCGTGTTCCATCGAGAATTAAGGACAAAGTAAAACCAGGGAAAAGGGCTCCATAATTAATGTGCAGAGCACAGCTTCACCGTGTTCCATCGAGAATTAAGGACAAAGTAAAACCAGGAAAAGGGCTCCATAATTAATGTGCAGAGAACAGCTTCACCGTGTTCCATCGAGAATTAAGGACAAAGTAAAACCAGGGAAAAGGGCTCCATAATTAATGTGCAGAGCACAGCTTCACCGTGTTCCATCGAGTATTAAGGACAAAGTAAAACCAGGGAAAAGGGCTCCATAATTAATGTGCAGAGCACAGCTTCACCGTGTTCCATCGAGAATTAAGGACAAAGTAAAACCAGGGAAAAGGGCTCCATAATTAATGTGCAGAGCATAGCTTCACCGTGTTCCATCGAGAATTAAGGACAAAGTAAAACAGGGAAAAGGCTCCATAATTAATGTGCAGAGCATAGCTTCGCCGTGTTCCATTGAGAATTAAGGACAAAGTAAAACCAGGGAAAAGGGCTCCATAATTAATGTGCAGAGCATAGCTTCACCGTGTTCCATTGAGAATTAAGGACAAAGTAAAAACAGGGAAAATGGCTCCATAATTAATGTGCAGAGCATAGCTTCACCATGTTCCATCGAGAATTAAGGACAAAGTAAAACCAGGGAAAAGGGCCCCATAATTAATGTGCAGAGCACAGCTTCACCGTGTTCCATCGAGAATTAAGAACAAAGTAAAACCAGGGAAAAGGGCTCCATAATTAATGTGCAGAGCACAGCTTCACCGTGTTCCATCGAGAATTAAGGACAAAGTAAAACCAGGGAAAAGGGCTCCATAATTAATGTGCAGAGCACACCTTCACCGTGTTCCATCGAGAATTAAGGACAAAGTAAAACCAGGGAAAAGGGCTCCATAGTTAATGTGCAGAACACAGCTTCACCGTGTTCCATCGAGAATTAAGGACAAAGTAAAACCAGGGAAAAGGGCTCCATAATTAATGTGCAGAGTACAGTTTCACCGTGTTCCATCAAGAATTTAGGACAAAGTAAAACCAGGGAAAAGGGCTCCATAATTAATGTGCAGAGCATAGCTTCACCGTGTTCCATCGAGAATTAAGGACAAAGTAAAACTAGGGAAAAGGCCTCCATAATTAATGTGCAGAGCATAGCTTCACCATGTTCCATCGAGAATTAAGGACAAAGTAAAACCAGGGAAAAGGGCTCCATAATTAATGTGCAGAGCATAGCTTCACCGTGTTCCATTGAGAATTAAGGACAAAGTAAAACCAGGGAAAAGGGCTCCATAATTAATGTGCAGAGCATGGCTTCACCGTGTTCCATCAAGAATTAAGGGCAAAGTAAAACCAGGGAAAAGGGCTCCATAATTAATGTGCAGAGCATAGGGTCACCATGTTCCATCGACAATTAAGGGCAAAGTAAAAACAGGGAAAAGGGCTCCATAATTAATGTGCAGAGCACAGCTTCACAGTGTTCCATCGAGAATTAAGGACAAAGTAAAACCAGGGAAAAGGGCTCCATAATTAGTGTGCAGAGCATAGCTTCACCGTGTTCCATCGAGAATTAAGGACAGAGTAAAAATAGGGAAAAGGGCTCCATAATTAATGTGCAGAGCATAGCTTCACCGTGTTCCATCGAGAATTAAAAACAAAGTAAAAACAGGGAAAAGGGCTCCATTATTAATGTGCAGAGCATAGCTTCACCATGTTCCATCGAGAATTAAGGGCAAAGTAAAGACAGGGTAAAGGGCTCCATAATTAATGTGCAGAGCATAGCTTCACCGTGTTACATCGAGAATTAAGGGCAAAGTAAAAACAGGGAAAAGGGCTCCATAATTAATGTGCAGAGCATAGCTTCACCGTATTCCATCGAGAATTAAGGACAAGGTAAAACAGGGAAAAGGGCTCCATAATTAATGTGCAGAGCATAGCTTCACCGTGTTTCATCGAGAATTAAGGACAAAGTAAAAACAGGGATAAGGGCTCCATAATTAATGTGCAGAGCACAGCTTCACCGTGTTCCATCGAGAATTAAGGGCAAAGTAAAATCAGGGAAAAGGGCTCCATAATTAATGTGCAGAGCACAGCTTCACCGTGTTCCATCGAGAATTAAGGACAAAGTAAAAACAGGGAAAAGGGCTCCATAATTAATGTGCAGAGCATAGCTTCACCATGTTCCATCGAGAATTAAGGACAAAGTAAAAACAGGAAAAGGGCGCCATAATTAATGTGCAGAGCATAGCTTCATTGTGTTCCATCAAGAATTAAGGACAAAGTAAAAACAGGGAAAAGGGCTCCATAATTAATGTGCAGAGCATTGCTTCACTGTGTTCAATCAAGAATTAAGGACAAAGTAAAAACAGAGAAAAGGGCTCCATAATTAATGTGCAGATCACAGCTTCACTGTGTTCCATCGAGAATTAAGAACAAAGTAAAACCAGGGAAAAGGGCTCCATAATTAATGTGCAGATCACAGCTTCACCATGTTCCATCAAGAATTAAGGACAAAGTAAAACCAGGGAAAAGGGCTCCATAATTAATGTGCAGAGCACAGCTTCACCGTTTTCCATCGAGAATTAAGGACAAAGTAAAACCAGGGAAAAGGGCTCCATAATTAATGTGCAGAGTACAGTTTCACCATGTTCCATCGAGAATTTAGGACAAAGTAAAACCAGGGAAAAGGGCTCCATAATTAATGTGCAGAGCATAGCTTCACCGTGTTCCATCGAGAATTAAGGACAAAGTAAAACCAGGGAAAAGGGCTCCATAATTAATGTACAGAGCACAGCTTCACCATGTTCCATCGAGAATTAACCACAAAGTAAAAACAGGGAAAAGGACTCCATAATTAATGTGCAGAGCATAGCTTCACCATGTCCCATCGAGAATTAAGGACAAAGTAAAAACAGAGAAAAGGGCTCCATAATTAATGTGCAGATCACAGCTTCACTGTGTTCCATCGAGAATTAAGAACAAAGTAAAACCAGGGAAAAGGGCTCCATAATTAATGTGCAGATCACAGCTTCACCATGTTCCATCGAGAATTAAGGACAAAGTAAAACCAGGGAAAAGGGCTCCATAATTAATGTGCAGAGCACAGCTTCACCGTGTTCCATCGAGAATTAAGGACAAAGTAAAACCAGGGAAAAGGGCTCCATAATTAATGCGCAGAGTACAGTTTCACCATGTTCCATCGAGAATTTAGGACAAAGTAAAATCAGGGAAAAGGGCTCCATAATTAATGTGCAGAGCATAGCTTCACCGTGTTCCATCGAGAATTAAGGACAAAGTAAAACCAGGGAAAAGGGTTCCATAATTAATGTGCAGAGCATAGCTTCAACATGTTCCATCGAGAATTAAGGCAAAGTAAAACCAGGGAAAAGGGGTCCATAATTAATGTGCAGAGCATAGCTTCACCATGTTCCATCGAGAATTAAGGGCAAAGTAAAACCAGGGATAAGTGCTCCATAATTAATGTGCAGAGTATAGCTTCACCGTGTTCCATCGAGAATTAAGAACAAAGTAAAAACAGGGAAAAGTGCTCCATAATTAATGTGCGGATCATAGCTTCACCGTTTTCCTTTGAGAATTAAGGGCAAAGTAAAAACAGGGAAAAGGGCTCCATAATTAATGTGCAGAGCACAGCTTCACCGTGTTCCATCGAGAATTAAGGACAAAGTAAAAACAGGGAAAAGGGCTCCATAATTAATGTGCAGAGCATAGCTTCACCGTGTTCCAAAGAGAATTAAGGACAAAGTAAAAACAGGGAAAAAGGCTCCATAATTAATGTGCAGAGCATAGCTTCACCATGTTCCATCGAGAATTAAGGACAAAGTAAAACAAGGGAAAAGGGCTCCATAAATAATGTGCAGAGCATAGCTTCACCGTGTTCCATCGAGAATTAAGGACAAAGTAAAACCAGGGAAAAGGGCTCCGTAATTAATGTGCAGAGGACAGCTTCAATGTGTTCCATCGAGAATTAAGGACAAAGTAAAACCAGGGAAAAGGGCTCCATAATTAATGTGCAGAGCACAGCTTCACCGTGTTCCATCGAGAATTAAGGACAAAGTAAAACCAGGGAAAAGAGCTCCATAATTAATGTGCAGAGCACAGCTTCACCGTGTTACATCGAGAATTAAGGACAAAGTAAAACCAGGGAAAAGGGCTCCATAATTGATGTTCCGAGCATAGCTTCACCATGTTCCTTCAAGAATTAAGGACAAAGTAAAACCAGGGAAAAGGGCTCCATAATTAATGTGCAGAGCATAGCTTCACTGTATTCCATCGAGAATTAAGCACAAAGTAAAACCAGGGAAAAGGGTTCCATAATTAATGTGCACAGCATAGCTTCACCATTTTCCATCAAGAATTAAGGACAAAGTAAAAACAGGGAAAAGGGCACCATAATTAATGTGCAGAGCTTAGCTTCACCGTGTTTAATCGAGAATTATGGACAAAGTAAAACCAGAGAAAAGGGGCTCCATAATTAATGTGCAGAGCACAGCTTCACCGTGTTCCATCAAGAATTAAGGACAAAGTAAAACCAGGGAAAAGGGCTCCATAATTAATCTGCAGAGCACAGCTTCACTGTGTTCCATCAAGAATTAAGGACAAAGTAAAACCAGGGAAAAGTGCTCCATAATTGATGTGCAGAGCATAGCTTCACCATGTTCCATCAAGAATTAAGGACAAAGTAAAAACAGGGAAAAGGGCTCCATAATTAATGTGCAGAGCATAGCTTCGCCATGTTCCATTGAGAATTAAGGACAAAGTAAAAACAGGGAAAAGGGCTCCATAATTAATGTGCAGAGCATAGCTTCGCCATGTTCCATCGAGAATTAAGGACAAAATAAAAACAGGGAAAAGGGCTCCATAATTAATGTGCAGAGCATAGCTTCACCGTGTTCCAAAGAGAATTAAGGACAAAGTAAAAACAGGGAAAAAGGCTCCATAATTAATGTGCAGAGCATAGATTCACCATGTTCCATCGAGAATTAAGGACAAAGTAAAACAAGGGAAAAGGGCTCCATAAATAATGTGCAGAGCATAGCTTCACCGTATTCCATCGAGAATTAAGGACAAAGTAAAACCAGGGAAAATGGCTCCGTAATTAATGTGCAGAGGACAGCTTCAATGTGTTCCATCGAGAATTAAGGACAAAATAAAACCAGGGAAAAGGGCTCCATAATTAATGTGCAGAGCACAGCTTCACCGTGTTCCATTGAGAATTAAGGACAAAGTAAAAACAGGGAAAAGGGCTCCATAATTAATGTGCAGAGCATATCTTCTCCGTGTTCCATCGAGAATTAAGGACAATGTAAAACCAGGGAAAAGGGCTCCATAATTAATGTGCAGAGCACAGCTTCACCATGTTCCATCGAGAATTAACCACAAAGTAAAAACAGGGAAAAGGGCTCCATAATTAATGTGCAGAGCATAGCTTCACCATGTCCCATCGAGAATTAAGGACAGAGTAAAACCAGGGAAAAGGGCTCCATAATTAATGTGCAGAGCACAGCTTCACCGTGTTCCATCGAGAATTAAGAGCAAAGTAAAACCAGGGAAACTGGCTCCATATTTAATGTGCAGAGCACAGCTTCACCGTGTTCCATCGAGAATTAAGGACAAAGTAAAACCAAGGAAAAGGGTTCCATAATTAATGTGCAGAGCACAGCTTCACCATGTTCCATCGAGAATTAAGGACAAAGTAAAAACAGGGAAAAGGGCTCCATAATTAATGTGCAGAGCATAGCTTCACCATGTTCCATCGAGAATGAAGGACAAAGTAAAAACAGGGAAAAGTGCTCCATAATTGATGTGCAGAGCATAGCTTCACTATGTTCCATCAAGAATTAAGGACAAAGTAAAAACAGGGAAATGGGCTCCATAATTAATGTGCAGAGCATAGCTTCGCCATGTTCCATCGAGAATTAAGGACAAAGTAAAAACAGGGAAAAGGGCTCCATAATTAATGTGCAGAGCATAGCTTCACCGTGTTCCATTGAGAATTAAGGACAGAGTAAAAACAGGGAAAAGAGCTCCATAATTAATGTGCAGAGCATAGCTTCACCGTGTTCCATCAAGAATTAAGGACAAAGTAAAAGCAGGGAAAAGGGCTCCGTAATTAATGTGCAGAGCATATCTTCACCATGTTCCATCGAGAATTAAGGACAAAGTAAAAACAGGGAAAAGGGCTCCATAATTAATGTGCAGAGCATAACTTCACCGTGTTCCATCGAGAATTAAGGTCAAAGTAAAACCAGGGAAAAGGGCTCCATAATTAATGTGCAGAGCACAGCTTCACGATGTTCCATCGAGAATTAATGACAAAGTAAAAACAGGGAAAAGGGCTCCATAATTAATGTGCAGAGCACAGCTTCACCGTGTTCCATCGAGAATTAAGAGCAAAGTAAAACCAGGGATATGGTTTCCATAATTAATGTGCAGAGCACAGCTTCACCGTGTTCCATCGAGAATTAAGGACAAAGTAAAACCAGGGAAAAGGGCTCCATAATTAATGTGCAGAGCATAGCTTCACCGTGTTCCATCGAGAATTAAGGACAAAGTAAAAACAGGGAAAAGGGCTCCATAATTAATGTGCAGAGCATAGCTTCACCATGTTCCATCGAGAATTAAGGACAAAGTAAAAACAGGGAACAGGGCTCCAAATATTGGAGAATGTTAAATACTTAGTAGGTTGACAAAAATGTCTATGCAACTTAGCAGCTTTTCTGTAAACTGTAATAATGATCAGTATTTGCAGACTGTAGTCTGCCATCTTGCCACTGGTATGTTTCGTATCAGTCTGTAAGCTGCTAGCATTCTTACTGCTGGATGTGTGTGCATTTTTATTGTGATTGCAATGTCATTACTCAGCCTCCATAATTACAGTAGCATGTTGTAATCCTCCATTCATGAGGCAACTAGTATGCCTTTTTTATTGGCTTCATTAATGTAATATTTTCTGTCCATTGTTCTGTCTTATTCTGTTGCTTTTATTATGGTCTGTTTCCTTAGTGTCAGGCTATATTTACTGTAAGGAATAACATTTTATATTGCGACCTCTTCTGTCCGTTGATAATTTGATTTGCAGTACACCCTGCAATAATCTTTCTTCCACTGTGCACTCTCATTGTTATCTGTGCTTTTTAGACATTCAGTTATAAAAATTAAGTGGGCAACCTTAGCTGAGGAGGCACTACTGTGCTTCATTCTATTCATTAAAACACATTTGAAAATTTTAAAATGAGAATCTTATACAAAATTCTAACTAGAACGTAAACATGTAGCCTTCAAACCTTAAAACGCATAAGAAAACTGGAACCCTAGTTGTAAATCCTTGGGGACTTTCTCTTTGCAAATATGTGTTGTTACACAGATGTTATGAGCATCTCCTTTAAGTTATTTTCAGTTTATTGCTCAGTTAAGACCCTGCATATTGACGAGCTGCTTTTCAATTCATCACAACTGAAAAAGGTATAGTCTGCTCTTAACATATTCTCATGTGAAAGCCATTTAATCTTGAGGTATTTGACTAGAAAAAAAAAGATTCATCAGCCGCTCTAAATATGGATTTAGCCTGCTTTACTATAGCTAGGGTAGGCAGTTGCATATTGTGGAGGTAAAACAGAAAATATACGGTCTTGTTCTTTGTACTAAATATATGCACCACAGTTTTGGATAATAATATAGTACAGAAACCTGAAGAAACAGCCTGGATTGATTCAGCAAATACATGCACAAAGATTTTTAAATGCCAGCTACCTAACTGATCACTTTTTTCAACTATTAGTGGCAATGTATAAAAACATTGTCAGATCACTTAGTTGTAAGGAATGGAAAATTGTGTGATCTACTAAACTACTGCAAGTAAAAACTGGACTTTGTTTTCCTTTTTATATGATGTTTTTCATCTGTCTTTCTGATCATCAAGCCATGCCTTACTAGAATGGAGTTTGTTTATTCTCTATGGGGTAGGAGTTCCTGTCAGATCTCCTAAGGTGAGAGATATCCAAAGAGGTCATCATCCAGGCAGAAATCGTGTAGTTTGGCTCTTTTGCAAGCATCCTAACAATGAGAGCAATTATTTTTGTTACAAATGGCCTAATCACCCCACTAGGTGGTAATGTGAGCACCTGCATCTCTACAGGGTCATCTTGTGCTTCTCTGTCAGTTCACACATGCTCCTACATGCAGCAAACAGGCAGTGCGAACACTGACTTGGGTGGTCATTCTCTCATTGTCAGTGGACTGGCTCCAGCCCTTATGACACCATCATTGTGTAAGTTAGCCCAGCCTACCCCTCTACTTCAGAAATACCATCAAGTGACTGAGCCGATATGCTTGAACCTAACTCACATGTTGCACCATCAGGACTTTATCCAGCTATGCCATGAGCAAGGCATTACCATTTTTTTTATTCGGTGAATATTTACATATGTTGTTTAAATCTGTATTTATCTAGTTATTGGAAATACAAAAACAAATATTCCTCATTTGTTTAAATTCAAGTAATAAAGTAATTTGTCTACATACTGTTACAGCCATTGTAAGCTTTTCCTTATATCGCATTCATAGGTTCATAGGTGTTTACTATGCTAATGACCACAAGAGCCTTTTTAAGCCTAGCCATGCATCCCAAATCTCTGACAAGTTCTGATACCCTTGATAAGTGTAAGCATGGGCCTGGGGGATGAACCATTTACAAGTTACCTGTGTCCATTAGAGACATAGGTGCCAAACCAGAGATTCATTTCCAGTTTCCCATCCAATTGTCCAAGTTGTACTTCATTTGGGTTACGAAGGAGCTCTACTTCACACTGATGGGGAGCCTGTTCCATAGATGGGATAGTCTCTGGGATACATAGCTATCTGTCCAACAGGTCCTGTTTATATCACAGGCAAGGTTTAAGTCTTTAGGCCGGGTAATTCTGTGGCCTGGGATGCCAAACGTACCTCAAATTTGGCTTTAGTAGACTTTATTTGTTCTCTGAGTTGTTTCTTTAGTTTGATAAGAGTGCTTTTATCCTCCTGGATGCTGCACCTCCTACGTTTTGCCATGATTTTCTTCCTCCTGTTATACAGCCGACTGATTTTGTGTGGCTTGTTTTTTGAGTTAGTTCTGTACTTCTTCCTGGTGGGTACAGCTGCCTCTATGCAGCTATTAGCATGCTTAGGCAGAAGTGTTCTCAGGGTTTATGCTAGGTTCTCACTTAATAGCAGGAGGTTAGCCTTAGAATAGTTCATGAATATTCCAGGTTTAGCTGGGGTTCCAGGTTTTATTTTTACTTCAAAGGAGACCATTTTGTGGTCTGGCCTTACTCGAGAAGGTAAAGGATATGCAGCAGTCTCCCATATTAGAGAGAACCAGATCCAGTATGGCTGCACCTCTGGTTGGTGTATTGTCTATATGGTCCAGGGAGTTTGTGTTAACAAAATCCAGGAATCTCTGTGCATGTACTTTTGGTGTTGTATAGGATACCCATTTAATAGTGGGGTAATTAAAGCCACCCATGAATGTGGTATTGGGTTGGATGGTTAGTGTTTCTAATAACTTTAAATAGATGGTATGAGTTCCCTGGGTCATAGAGGGGGACCTTAGCTTGCAAGGAAGTGGTACTGGATTTTACCTACGGTGATTTGAACATGGATCTGCTCAAGTGCATTGTCTTGTTTGACCACCCTTGAAGTATATTTATTTTTGATGCAAATAAAGACACCTCCACCTTTAGTCCCTGCCTGTGAAGTAGTTGGCCAAAATGTGTGAAAGGCATTATAACCTTGCACTGTTGTTGTGCTCTCCGCGGCTTTAAACCATGTCTCAGTGACATCAGCATTGTCTAGGGTAAAGAGAGCTTGTAGGGAGTGGAGTTTTTTGTTTAGACTCCTAGCATTGAGCAGTTATACTGTTAGATTTTCTTGGTTTTGATTTGCTATGTCGAAAGTACTTTCAGTTTGGCATTGCCTAAAAAAGGCACTATTGGGGAAGACAATGTTTTAGCTAATATTCGAAAGCCTAGAGGGGAGAGGTGAAGACCATCTCTGGAAAAGCAGCGTGGTCTGTTGACCATCTCCTTCCATGCTGACAAATTTTGCACCCCTTTAGAATGACACCAGAAACTAAGCCAATTATTAAAGTGAATCACCTTTTGTTCGTATTGTGGCATCATCCTTGGAGAAAATAGAATACTGCTAAATGCTAGGCTCATACCAGCCTGAGACACATATTTCAAGAGCTCCATGATGTCTCTCTACATACAGTCTAGGGTGGTACATCTCAGGTCATTTACTCCCACATGGACTATGACTGAGTCATATTGGTAACTGTGGTCCAATGAAATGAGTGCATGCATAATTTGGTGGGTCCTTATCAGCCTGGTGAGAGGTGACATCCGAGTGTCTCACAATGGAGTCTCCAATGACTAGAATATTAGATTTTGTGGTGACTTGCCTAATGAACTTAGAGGTAGAGGCTCCATGAGATGTAGCTCTATGTGTTGATGTGGGGATTGTTTTGAAAGAGCACAGTTAGGGCTGCTGAGGGTATTTGTTATGTGCACTTCATTTAAAAGTCCTTTGTGGTTTAGGAATGTTACATGTAAGTGCCTCAGCATATGTGGGTCGATATGTCTGCTTTGAGTTGTGCGTGATTGGTGCAAAGTGTATACTACTGACAATGTTTGACAATAGGAGAACTTTTATGTGAGAGCTTTGCCTCCAGTGACATTGTGTAAATACATGTCTCATATACCATATCAATTTGTTTGAGAATTAACTGGTTGTCAGTAAACATGAGGCAATTTCCACATTGCCTCAGGATGCCTATATTCATCAAGCCGGTAACGGAGACAGTAGGAAGGTTCATATCCATGACAACCGACCCTTTTTTATTGATTATACAGTTGGAGTGAGAATATCAGTCACTGTCAGGAGTATCTGGTTTGCAAGTATGGGGACAGTACTTGTCACTACAAACTAGTTGTCCTGTGTGCAGTTAGGTATTGAAGAAATTTCAGTTGTATTTTTACAGGAAAAAATGTCACTCAAGGTATCTGGGTCTGTACAGAGCATTGTCAAACTCTTGAAGGGAAACTAATACATAGACCCTGAAAATTTAAGAATGAAGTATTTATGCAGATATTCTGAAGGTAGAAACAAATAAAGCAATCCTTACTGAAAACAAAGAATTAGCTTGTCAAGAATGATGAAAAGAGGGGAGTCGCATGAATGGCTACTGACTGGCTACTACTAATGCTGGTTTCACCACAGCTTCACTCTGTTGGGATACAATGCTCCTTTGCTTCTTCTCTCACCAGAAGTAAAATGTTAGTACCAATCCCAAGAAGAGAAGCAGACCACAGCCTTTTTGGTCATCAACAGTCTTGTCCCATATGATGCAAGTAGCCTTTTTCAGGTAGATGCTTCGAACAGCAACCAGACCAACCCAGTACGTTAAGCACTGACACCCACTCTCCAACCAATAACAGGAATCAATTCACTCTGCTCCTTCTCTCACCAGGATCAGAATATAAGCAAAGATTCCAAACTGTCACCTGTAAAGCAGTTATTAGGCTTTCTGGTGATCAGCAGTCTCCATGAAATAATGTCCCTGTACTCCTTCTCTCACCAGGAGAAAACAGAAGCACTAATCCCAAGATGACTATGAAAGACAGAATGTGGGCTCTCTAATAACTGGTGGTCTTGCAATAGATGCTTAAAGGTAAGATGAAAAAAAAAGATTTATCCTAAACACTGCAGTGTGTACTAAACAGTTAGATATGAACATGGGTAACTTAAGTTTTAATTGTCTAAAAAGTCCTAATGTCCTAACGTTTACCAGAATACATATTATTAGGAACTTAGTAACTTAGATGTAACATGTCAGTTTAGTATAGTGCCAGAGGCACCACAGTAACAGTATTCATTTTTGGTGCCAATGGCACAGCAGTAATTATACTTATTTTTGGTACCAGAGGCACTGCAATATACACACTCATTTTTGTTGCCAGCAGTACAGCAGTAATCACACTCATTTTTAGTGTTAGTGACACAGGAGTAATCACACTAATTTTTGATACCAGTGGCACAGCAGTAACTACACTCATTTTTGGTGCCAGTGACAGAGCAGTAATCACACTAATTTTTGGTGCCAAGTGCAAAGCAGTAATCACATTCATTTTTGGTGCCTTTGGCAAAGCAGTAATTGCAATCATTTTTGGTGGGAGCAGCACAGCAGTAAGTGCACTAATTTCTGCTGCCAGCAGCACAGCAGTAAGTGGACTCATTGTTGTTGCTAGCAGCACAGCAGCAAGTGCGCTCATTTTGGTGACAGTAACCCAGCAGTAATCACACTCATTTTTGGTGCCAGCACTAATGCCCTTCTGCAGCATTGGGGTTGCTGTTTATTTTTTTATTTTATTTTTATTTTAACAACTCAGATAGTCTGACTGGGTGGAAAAGAGCCCATTTTCAGCAGAGGTCCAAGGAGAGAAGCTTCAATAGAAATTACACATTCAAGATTAACAAGAACGTATTAGAACTTTATGGAGATGAAACTCCATAAAACTTACAAAATTAGAAGGTTGAATCATTGTATAGAATATATCAAAGAAAGTTAATAAATTCAGGAATGTAGCAGAGTGACAGTCGTGCAAAAAAGAAGATTGATTACAGTAGACTGTTAAAAATACAGATGTATTAATATCATGCAAAAAAACAGAAATTGATTGACATGGATACTGAAAGCACGTGACGTTATTTTAAAGATTTTAAATGGCAGGAGTATGTTTATGCTGGGTTTTGGAAAGGGATGTAAAGAAAAATTAGTGGAAGGTGAGTAAAGAGTAGGGAATACAGCAGTGAAAGCAATTATACTTCTTTATGAACTGGAGTTTGAGAAGAGGGTGTATTTTATGATAAGGAAGAAGTGAGATCAGAATGGGCTTACACAGGAGAAGCATATAACCAGAGTCATTAATTTAAGAGGTGTTGCTTTAGTTATGATTTAATGTGGGTTGGCTACTTATTTGCCTTGTGGTGTGGAATGCTCTTCCATTTTTTTGGAGATTGAATTAGAATAAAGGGAATATGTGTGTGGATGTGTGTGATATAAATATATATATATATATATATATATATATATATATATATATATATATATATATATAGGTGTGTGTGTATTGGTATGTGTGTGCATGTGTGTATTATTTATATATATATATATATATATATATATATATATATATATATATATATGTAGATAGATAAGTGAGTGTGTATTTGTGTCTTAGAAACTCTAACATTACACTGTGGCCCTTCTGTTTAGACTTATGACTGATTTTACAATTGATTTTATTTCGCTTGAAATTACTCTGACTTAATCTATTCAATAACTAAGTCAACTGTCAGCCTCTTTTGAAAAGTACTACACAATTGCCAGTTATGTTTGTAACACATTCTAAGCCTTGAGCTGTTTGGGTAATAGATCTTTGAAACATCACTTGTGCAGACTAATAGAACAGAAGTATTAAGAAACCTGTACTACAGCCACGGTGGTGCAGCGGTTAGCATTTTCACCTCACAGCAAGAGGTTCTCCTGTTCGATTCTCTGCTGGAGCACCTTCTGTGTGTAGTCTGCATGTCCTCCCCGCAGTCGAGTGATGCTAAAGACATGCAGGTAGGTGCGAGCGTGCATGGGCGTGCCTTCTTTGAAGGTTGGGAATTGGGCTGGCAACTCGGCACTGTAAAAAATCCACTGCCAATCATGAGTGGACCAGAGTTCTGCTGTAGCGACCCCTAATCGGGAAAAGCCGAAAGACAATTAAGAAACTTGTACTATCCTACTAGTTTATGAAGCTTACAGAGTTTGGAGCTTCCTTTGTTGAGCTGCATATGCAAGAGACCCTATCTACTTCTGTAAAAAATTCATAGTTGTCATTCTTGCATAGATTATACTCTGCTTTAGTTATTCTAGTCAGATCTTGTGTATCAGCAGAAATGTGAATGTTGTATTTCTCCACAACATTAACAATATGTTTCATGCATTCTGCTGATTTGAATTATTTCTCAATGACTCCTAGGATTTCCACTCATCTTAGTTCTTCATCAGCTTTACTTGTGAATGCTACAGTTACTTTACTAGAAGCATGACTAGCTGGAACAGAATCTGTTGTTGCTTTTATGTGATATTATCCTGGTAAGTTCTCTAGTCTAAAAATAAATCAACATAGCCATGTACAATGTCATTGTTAAGACACAGCACAGCATCTGCAATATCTCTGAGAACATGTGACTGATTTTGAACGTATCCAAACGAAAAAAGTAAAAAGATCACAATGATAAACCAATTAGTAAAAACTACAATAAAAGTGCTAGCCAAGCTAAAGTTTTCACTGTGTGATACCTTAAACTTCTTATAATAAAGGCCCATGGGAAATATGGAAATGATCCCTTAAAGCCATCAAGTGTTTCAACTATATGGCTTCTGAATGTCCATGACTTTTTACTTTCACTTTTTTTAAGCCTTTGTGGATACATTTGGTCCAATAAAACCAACCCCCACTAGCTGTGGACATATATGTTTTAGCCTTCCTATGACTTCATCAGCTCAGCATATGTAGACTGTTTGGCTAAACTTTAGAAACACAGGGTCTTTACATCCAGCGGATGTCCATAACCATTAAGGTATCTGCAATATATTCCAACTAGCATCCAAACCAAAAAGTAAAAAGGTCACACAGACAAACCTGCTATTAAAAAATACAACAATAAAGTAGCCAAACTAGAGTTTTCACTGTATGATACCTTAAACCTCCTATAATAGAGGCCCATGGGATATAAGCAAATAACCCCAAGAGCCAAGAACTTATTTTTCTTTCTCTCTCTAACCATTCTATGTCATAGATTGTTTTTTGGTAGAAAATCAACCCTGTAGCTCACTATATTTATTCTTGCTATGCTTGGACTCATTTTCCTCCATTATCCTACCTACAAATCCCACCCACTGTCACCATTTCTTTATTTATTTTCAGCCTCATTCTCTCCAGTACACCAGACATATTCACACATTCTAGCAGTCCTACCACTCATACATTATACACCAATACAAACTCAGTTTACTGTTCCATCTCCAGTATTGATTCTGAAACAACTAGCTTATACCCACTGACTCCTCCCCTAACCTCTCCACATTCCTGTTCTCCTTTCACTCACACATAACAAAACAACACACAAACTCAGTACTCCATCCTAATACTGATTCCTCATCAGCTAGCTTCCATCCATTCATATCTCCCTGACCTCACCATTTTTAATTTTTTCCCCGATGTCTAACATTCTTCATTAAACTGTAGTATCTATCACCAAGGCCAGTGTCAGCATTTTGGTGGCCCCAGCAAATACCTTGTTGTGGGCCCTCTGAGCACTTCTAGTCTAAATATCACACGTTCACTGCCACCCCTCTTAAGTAACCTCTTAGTTCAAGCTGCAAACTTTTAGGAGTAGTATGCACAGACTGACCAGAAGCTACACTGTGCTTATATTATGACAGTCCTGTGCATCTCACTGGATCTCTATCAGTTGATTCAGAAACTTAAAATTCATATTGGTGAGACAATATGATTGAATTTCTGAACACGTGAAGCTTTTAAAAGAAGAAAACGGTACAGTGACGATTAGGAAATTTACCGTTTTCCTTAATGTAGTGCGAGCTCTGAGTTGGTGTATATAATATGCAGGGAGTGTAGGAGTTTGGGAGGTGCAGGGGGCTTTTTGTGTTTATTTTGTTTCTTTTTTTAATGTTCAAGTTTTCGGAAATTTGATCATATCGTCTGACCAATATTAATTTTGAGTTTCTAAAAACTCATCTGATATAGAGCCACCTCACTATGTTAGCTCATCTCATGCTCTGAAGTACATTTTCTTTCTTTCTTTTTTTTTTTTTGTTACACAAAACTTTCATTCAATGACAGCTTGCACAAGAATTACAATTAAACACAGAAATTCACTGTTGCTGTTCAACATTAGTTTTCCTTGCATCTTTTCAATATACCTTCCCTGACCAAGACCACATGATAAACTCAATTAAACCAGGAAAGTCCAAAAACACTGAAAGTGAACAAAAACAATGTGAAAATCCAATAATGGAGCCACATAGTAAATCATTTATAATAAGTGCTTTCACAGTATTAAAGGTACTGCTTCCTCGGTGTGTGCTTGTCAATTAAACCAGACCTCAGGAACCCATTTGGTTATAGATGCTCTGGAATGCAGTTTGGAGCATTTTCCCAAATATTTAATACAAAAATCATGAATAAGAAAAGAGTTTCAGTCTTTTTGTTTTTCTTTCAAAGAAGGTATAAGTTGTGCCTAACACTTAATGTTCAAAGCTGAGAAAATAGGACTTTACAATAAATGAGACAGTTGGATGTGCAGATCCTATCTTGAAATACTGCCTCCCCACCCCCACCCTGATGGACAGTCACTGTAGGGCATCCCTCTGGTGTTAGATTGGGATGAAAGCAGAAGTTCAAATGGCCACAGTCTTGTATTTTAAGTACATGCTGTTACATATATACGTAGCTTTCCTCCTCACTCCTTATTCCTACCCCCAAAGTAAAAAAAATATTACAGTAATGCATTTCATTTTGTTGCTCCCAGACAGTACACTGCCCTTACACAAGCTGTTATAACCTTCTTTGCATCCCTCTGGGCATTGTGAGAAAAGTTAAAGAAACAATAACCATATTGTCCCAAGCCCAAACACAAGCTATTAAGACCTCCTGCGCATACCTCTAAGATTTGACTGTGATAAAAATTAAAGAAGTAATGACCACACAAGCCACAGCCCACATAAAACCTATATTAGCCTTCTATAGTCACCTCTGAGCAGGGCTGGTTGAAGAATGGATGTGGTTGAGAGCAGAAGTCACCACTAAGTCCCAAGTCAAAATCCATTTATACAGTCTGAGGTATGGGGACCATAAGATTCCTAGAATATCTAAGTGTCTGAATGTTCTATGGTATATTTTATGTCTTACCTTTGAAATATAATTATCTACATTTTTACTGGTACTCAGAAGACTAATGTATGTGTCTGGGCATTATTGGGTGTGTAGACAGATTAAAATCAGTGATTTCTACACACACACATATACACATACACGTGTGTGCATGTGCCATAGTAATACTAGTTTTACACTTATTTCAGCAAATAGCTATACATTATACAACACTGATATTACCACATTAAACAGCAGCAGGGGTAAGTCACTTTTATTTGCCTCATTGAGGAGTAATGTATATCTAGCATTATCCCTGCTTTCACAGATTGCCCCTGATTTTGCCTCATAATTTTGCTCTGTCCCATGTAAAACGTTTGATTTGCTAAGAAATCATTCAAGGTTACAGATGATAGTCAATAAATCCAGAGATCGGAGTTTCATAGTTCTTATTGTCCAAAAATGTACATTGATGCAAAATATTTTATTCTATTAATATTGTAAGTGAATCAGGTAATATTTCAAATGCGTTCCTGATTTAAGTCATTATTACTTTTGGCTTTGCTAAAAATTCTTGAGCAAAGAAGTTGAGAGTTCTAGAATCTGGTGTTCTGTCAGTATTTATAAAACTCCCTGAAAGAGAAAACCATCCCACTGAGGATTGGAAGCATCACCTCTTCTTAAAATCCAAGGTGTGCACTGAGATCAGTCACTCTGGGCTGCTGATCTCGAGTGCCTACCTTGCTCATGTTTGTTATCATCTTTATCCTGACAGGGTCATATCACAGTCATGTTCAGGTTAAAGAGTGTAATCAGGAAATTAATAAATTTTTTCTTCCTCATTTTTCCCCAACCAACAACAGCTTCTGGGGGGCCCCAACACAGTCAATAGTGATTAAGGACTGCACCTGCATCCATGGGTATTGCAGGTACCTAAACCCGGCTGTGTTGTTAGTTTTAGTGAAGAAAATGTCCATCAGTAGGATTTAACTAAGCCAGGAGCACTATAAAGTAGAACTAAAGCTTGGTCAACATGGTTATAAATAAAAGACAACAGAACCACCAAACCTTCGAGCAATTTCAAAATTTTTCTAAAAAGAAAGTAACTGCAGACAAGAAAATATATTTTTTTACACTACAAAAAGGAAAGTCTATAAAGTTATTTAAGAAGTCAATGAATAAATTGTTTCACACATGTAGGACCAAATAGCAAATTCCTTTCTATAACTTTTCCCCCACGAAACTATCACCATTAACTTCAGTACTCACTTTATTCAAACCATCACCAACCTTGTTAATAATAATGCTTATATAACCAACATCCTGTACCCTACTACTCTTAACACCAATTTCACTGTAAAACCAGTTCCCACTGACAATCAAAAAAGCACTTCAAAAATTAAACCCCACATCTCTGGCTACAGACAACCATCCAGTAGAGCACTGTAAAGTTTCCACAGAAGCCATAGCCAACCAAGGTTCCATTTTACTCAAAAGGTCAGTCTAGGAACACAAGGTACTAGTCATCTAGAAAATCTCCTACATCCTATAACTAGATAAAGGAGTTACCTCTGAAGAATTATCTGTTTCCAAATTGCATTCCTTCCTTCCTTCCCTCTCAAAAATCCTTCAGAAATGAGTCCATACCTAATTGTTCTACTATCTCTTACACAATGAAGCTATCTCCTTTAAATGACAAGGATTCAGACCCAGTTATAGCACTGCAACACCTCTCCAGGGCTTCAGGAATACTATCAAGCTCAGTAGAAACAATGGTAATATAGTATCTCCTCTATACTTAAACCTGATTAAAGCACTTAACAGTGTCTCACACAGGATACTCCAAAAACTAAAACTCACAGGTCTCTAAAACTCAGCCCTACAATGTTCCAGTAGATAGCTTTCAAATAGACATCCGGCTATAAAGTAATAGTTCAACCTGTCCTTCTTCCTTCCACTTACAGGAGGACTTTCCTAGGATTCAGTCTTTGGGTCTTTACTTTTTCAATATTTTCATAAATGACCTTTTTGCAGCCTCTAATCATGCCATGCTGGTACAATATACAAATGACTCCATTAAGAACTGACTTAGTAGTTCACAGCTCTTGTAAAATCTAAAAAAGGTAAATTACTTCTCTTCACCCATAACAATAATAAGCCTGACCTAAGCATCACTTCCCTGAACAATACTCAAATTCTGTGAGTTACTCACAGCAAATTATTGAGGGTCACAATTGATGATAACATAAATTTGACTTACATATACAAGAAGTGGTAAATTATCAGATATATAGAACTATATATATGACATAAATACATTTAAATACTACATCCTCGGTGTATTTACTTCTAGTACTACGGTATGCCTCACTCATACTCACTAGTCTGGGCTTCAGTGTATCTACTAATCTACAGCAGTTCTAAAATAAAATTTTAAAATTCACAAACAATCTTCCCTATAGGACTCATTATTTCATCGTCCTTAAGAAACAAATGCCTGGAACAACATCAGCAAATCAGCTACAGTCAACCACTTATGGCACACAGTTTAGTCTATAAAGCAACAAAATGTACCGGAATAATAATATCCTCATACAATACATATTGACAAGAATTCTGTAGTCTGTCTTAAAATACTTAATCACACACAAAGCTAACAGTTCAGTAGGTGAAACCTATATGGCAACCAAATCATCTGAATATAGAACTCTTTTCCTCTCAAGCAAAGGCTCAAAGACACACTTTCCTCATTCAGAACACAACTGAAATCCACCTAATGGACCCATGACTATGTTTCTGCAACTCTCTGACATAATCCCAAAGTCTTCCTGTCTTAACTTTTCCTCTCTAACTTCATCGCTTATTCTAGCAATTGGAAAGCTTATTGGAATAATTAAAAGAGTCCACTGTAATAAATAGCACATAATATTTTTTGTAAATAATTCTATCCAGTAACATCTATTCCTGTACTCAACAACTGCAACTCTACTGGGATTAGATATGCACAACTTAAACACACTTACCCATTCTTAGAATGTAACTAGAATTCCTTAGAAAATAGTTCTACCTTTATATCCTGTTCTTCCCCTTCTATAGTCTTAATTTTTGTTCAGTGGGTAAGTGATTCTGCATGTCCTCCCCGCAGTCGAGTGGCATTAAAGACATACAGGTAGGTGCAAGCGTGAATGGACGTGCCTTCTTTAAAGGTAGGGCATCGGGCTGGCAACTCTGCACCGTAAAAATCCACTGCCAATCATGAGCGGACCAGAGTTCCGCTGTGGCGACTCCTAACCAGGAGAAGCCAAAAGTCTTTCTTAGGTAAATACATCGAAAATATTAACACCACCTTCAGTGAGTCTCACAGATTTATGTACTTACTTTATGACTGTGCTTCATGCATTCTTGTAACTCTGGAACTTTTCAACCCAGTTTTCTAAGGAAAAGGGGTTCCATGCCAAGTCAGTTTTTTGCAGTAAACAAATAAATGAATGAATGGATGAATAATAAGTAAAACATTCCAAGCTTTTCACATGTCAAATAATTCAAAACATTAGCATAATTCCCTTAAGTATAACTGTTTCAAAGTGAAGAATGAATGCATCATTTTATGAACAGATTCTGACCTGTTTCCACCATGTGGCCAAAACAGTTTAAAAGTGTACACACATTTTTCATGAGTGCCGAATAATCACAACATTTTAAATGCATTTTCTGACTATGTATCACACTCTGAGTCAAGATCTAATTTAAGTGCCACAAGCACACTGCATCAGGTTCAATTTTAAATTCCACATTCTGTCAGTTAAATGTTCACTATGTGTTTCCAGCAGAACATTTTGAACACCTGTTTGACTCTCTCGTGCATTTTCAGATTTCACAACTACACTCTTTTCATTTCTATAACAGTACCCATGAACAGTTATATTTATGTTCACCATCATAAATACATATTTCATTATTTATTGCCATTTGATAACTGAGAAGGTGGACTGGACAGATGACCTTTAACCATGATGCAGGCTCCAGAGGAGCAGTAAACAAAGTGGTAAATTAACAAAGCAAATATGACAAAATAGCAAAACAAGGAAATGAGACAAGACAGCAAACATACATCAAGCAAGTCTGAGTGGTGAGAGAACAGAATTGCATTGCTTTCTCATTTATCAGCCAGTGTCAGTCCATTATATAGCATCCCACCACCTCTCATGTCTTCCACTGAAGAGAAAAAAAAGGACTTCAGCTTCAGCTTTTTACTGCAACAAATGAGTTACTAGAGACAGATCCATGCCCCCCACACTCTTCCACTTAAGAGCAAAAGAACTTTAGCTTTTTACAGTAGAAAACTGATTGCTACATTTGTACATTTGTAGCACATGGTAGCTCTTCCACTGAAGAGCAAAAAAAAAACTATATGCTTCTTTCAACTGTAGCAAGCTTAACACAGCAAAGTACTGAAGTACTGACAGTCACAAATGCTGCTATAGAAAAGGAATGCAGGAACTGCACTTCCTCATCACGGCCTCTAACACTTTATGCCTGTAGCGACTGCTCCCTTTGCTTCACTGTTGCTTTGCTTACGTACACTCTCGTGGACCTGTAGTTAATGTGGTTAAAATGAGAAAGAAAGAGATCACTGGAGTGAGAGCTTATGAACTTCACATGTTCACTACCTTTCCTTTTTTAAGACTTTCTTTCAGTTTGGCCTTGAATTCCACTAGAGAATTTTAAGATCTTATCTCTGTAGTGAGGTGATTCCAAGTGGCTGTGGCAATTTTTCTAAAAGTGTTTTCACCTGCAGTTGTACCAAATTTGTGGCTTAAAAAGAGCAGCCCTTCTTTCTGGGAGCTTATAGGCGTATAAGTTGGATCCTTAATTTAAATTGTGAATTTGGCAGGAGAACAATAGCTTTGTATAAGGATTTTTAATATTAGTGTTCTAAGAACGAATCTCTTTGAAACAGAGCAATCCTTTATGCAGATGGCAATAATGTGGTATAACAGCTGTCTAAGAGTGCAAAGTGGCATTTTTAACCATTTGTATCTCTTGGGTGTTTGTGCTAGAATGTAGGGTTAGTAGTGGTTGTGCATATTCAAACTTAGGGATGAGTAAATGTTTGGCTTAGGATTGTTGTGCTTTTGGATATAAGAGATGTGCTTTTCTGCTACAGATTTTAAGTTGTCCTAGTACCTTGTCCACTACAGTGTGATCAGAGAAGAAGAGTAATAGATTATTTTAGGCATACTTCTTTTTGCTTTATCATACCTTTGCTAAATACTATTTCTTACCACACATTCAGCAAGCTTAAGAGCTGCACAAGTTTTGCTTTTATGGTTATTACCACATGACTGCAATTATGTTTCCGCGGTGGTGCAGCGGTAGCGTTGTTGCCTCACAGCAAAAGGTTCTCCTGTTCGATTCTCGGCTTGGGTTGGGAGTGCCTTCTGTGTGGAGTCTGCTTGTCCTCCCTGCAGTCGAGTGGGTGTTCGAAAGACATGCATTGAATGGGTGTGCCTTCGTTGAAGGTTGGGCATCAGGCTGGCAACTCGACACCATAAAAAACAACTGCCAATCATTAGCGGACTGGAGTTCCACTGTGTCGACCCCTGAAAAGCTGAAAGACAAACAACAACCACACGACTGTAATTCTTAAATGCAACAATACATGTTTTTCTTGGATTGTTTCTTCATTACTGTACATTTCCTTGTGGTATCTTTTTTTATACCTATTACATTTACAAAATTCTCATCTTTGCCTTATTACTTGCTTCACATATTATCTTACGCATCTTCTTTATTTTTCCTGTTAATGCTCTTTTATCTTTGCATTTGTAATTCCAATTACTCTACATGCAATCACAGCTGTTGATAAAGTTAGATATGCTTGTACTAAAACCCTGTTCCTTGTTTCATCATTTACTATACCACAGGTTAGTCTGTTTCTTAGAGAATGATGCTGCTTTCCAAATTCACAATCCTTAGCTCTTTGTTTTTGGTAGCAGCAACAGAAGTTCCCACTTGTCATTTTGTATATACTTCATTATGCCTATATTGTGACTGTACAAAAAATCATGTATTTTACACAAGCCAAGCTGCTGGATCCAAAAAAAATATTTGTGTTTTACATGACCCCCCCCCCCCACACACACACACACACACACACACACACGCACTTTGTGAGCTTGCACCATTATAGTTTGGTGCTGTTGTTCAGGATCATGCTAACATAGTACTGTTCAGTTTAATGTTATATGGGTTAGTCAGGTTTTCCAGGATTTAAACCGTTGGGCATGGTCTCTGACTCATCAAATTTGATTATTATATATGGGGCAGTGCCTGTCATATTTAATTATATAAATACTGACCTTTTTGCCTATATAGCACTTTGATTTATGTCTTTGCTTATGGTGAACTTTGTATATTTTTTTCTGCAGGAATGCTAACTATATCTTGCAGCATGGTGGTCAGTTAATTCTTTATTGATACCTGGCATAAATTCATTTGAGGACAGTTATTTATACTCTTTGTATTAAGTACACATTGAAAGAGCTCTATAGCTATTTTTTCCATGCCAGATAGATTTCAGGAACAGTCCCCTCAACGCTTTCAGCTTACTTAAAATGTGACTGTCAAATGAAATAGACTGTTGTGCTTGTATTCTGGAATTGCCAGATGCAACCTTTGTGAAGGTTATATAGTAAGCCCCAAATTCACTATTTCAGAAAGCTATCGAACTTAAACGTCAGCCTGTTTATCTTATTTCTATTGATTTGCAGTCATTTTTTGCCAATCTACCTAGTGTAACAGTGCTATATCTGGTGTAACTCATAACTGGCTACAGACACTTACTTCCAGATTATAAGCCTTATAGATAATTTGAGTTAGACTGTACCATAGGTCAACTTTTAAGTGGACAATGACAACATTGTATTAGAGGTAGGAGATATTTATGTATTCACACAGCTTTTGCCCTTGGAAGGTGGCGTAGTACACAATGTCCCTGAATGACTGACATATGTGCATGACTGCCAATAAATAAACCTAAGAATTACTTATGCACATGGCTTTACAGATGTATTTTTTCTTTTTTTTCCTTCTAGGGAGCAATATTGAAGCAGTTAACCCTTCCATTTTTGAAAACTTTCTGTTAAATGTGAGTGAGATAAAAGTGTTCAAAAGATGTCAGTCTGCTTTTCACTTTCTCAGGTATATTTTGCAATTATAACATCTCACAGTGAGCTGTTAAAGAAAAGGAGTCTGTCTCTGGTGTGTTATTTAAAGATTTCCTTTGTGCTAGTTGCATCGACGGTCCCCCTTCTTATTCATACCCATCCCACAATATCATTTTTGATTGCTGCTAATAACAAGACCCATGAATTATATTATTGTCACAATGTCATTAAACAGGCAGCACTGTTTCTGTGAGTTTACATAATTCTGTGAGAAATAATGAATGCTGCATATTTTTTGCTACAAAAAGAAGTGAATAGGCCTTTCTTACACAAAATAAAGTTATTGAACTGTCTGTGATTAAAATCTTTAAATATCTGTAAGGATTCAAAGAATCTATTTTATACATGAGTTCATCTAAACAGCTTGGTAGGCAAATATCTAATTATCAAAACAGCTGCGAAGTAAGAAAAGTTTAAAGGTTCAAGAAAAATTGCCTTTTTTAACATTGCATTGTAAGAGACTATCACTCTGTACATTACTAATAATTGTTTATTGCAGAAGTGCATCTTTGCACGCATGTGTGGGCACATGTTTGTGCACATATATTGGTGCATGTATGTATGGATGCTCATGAATTTAAATCACATTTTTTGCAAAGAGTTGCTTCACTGTAATCATGATCTTGTGATTCCCATGGTAAATATTGCATTACAAACATTAAAACATATCTTTTAATTGAAATTAAAATCTTAAAATTTGGGGAAAATTAAATAACATGTATGAGACACCTAATTGTCTGTCTTTAATAAATATTTGGGTAAGAACTGAAGCACAATCAGCATTCACTCTGCTTCTCATCACTGCTTACTTCCCAGTACAAGCCTTACAGCAGTGACTTGTTCAAAATCTGGAGGTCACAGTGGCGTGTAGAATGCTGACATGGTCAGCAACTCTGTACATGAAGTATAACATCAGATATAGTACATCAGAGTACATGTAGTGGAACTGGAATAGTTTGTAAATGAGTAAGCAGACACATACACATCAACTCTGTAACACAGAAATTAGAATATATTTTACCACATTCACAAGTGTAGTTCTGTTATTCCAAATACTGAAGTTATAGTCCTCAAAATTTCAACAAGTACGCTGGAAGGGTATACCTCTGGTCAAGGAAGTGTACACGACTATTGCAATTCAATGTTTGCAGCTGCCATTCCTCCTTGACACCTCAACCTCATTTTTTGTGTATATTTCAGTTACATAGATTCAAAAATTCACTCTACTGTCACTAAACAGTGTATTAGGAACCTGCAACCCTATTGGTAAAGCAATATTTTCTAATGTCGGCTAAAAAATAGTCTCTTTTTTTAATTTGTTTGAATGATTTCTAACCATTGCTTTAGTAAAAACACATTTGTGTACTACCCCACGGGAATGCCAAGCATTATTTAAGCTATATACAACAAAGTAGCTGTTATAAGACATAAGAAACTATCCTACAACCTCACAACATCTACTTCTAATGTCTCTGCACATCGTTTCCAAATCTTGTGATCCTGCATGCTCCCTTTGACCATAAGCTTGTACTCACATTACTCTACAAATTTATGACTCACCAGATAGGTGCCATGGACAGTGATAAATGTATAGCCATACCTAAATTTGGCCCATTCCCTGGATTCCATCGGCAGAAGACAATCTTCTTTATTCCCTTTGTAGTTGTCATACCTACTATCACAGCATGTGTCCACTAAGATCCTTTGTCAACAGTGTAATGTTTTATTTCTAAATATTGAACATTCCCTTGATGCCCTCTTTCCTCTTTACAATAATCCCAATTTCTACCCCAAAGGTTACCACCGCAGTACTTCTTACCTGCATATTTATTCATCTGCATCCTTTGTCAGCTGGCCAGTACATTGTCTCTTGTTTCTCTAGTCTGGTTCTCCAAAATCTTAATACTATATAAGGCAATTTTCCCAGAGGATCAGCGCCTACTCACACTCCATAAACATTTTTATAAATGTACTGTCATTGCCTTATCTCCATTTACAAAAATTATCCTTCTCCATCTTTTTCAAGTATTTTATGAGTGTAAACACCATCTGTGTATAACTTGTATCTGCTGGTGTCATGGCCTTGATTCTTTATATACCCTCTAAATATCTTCCTATTTCTAATTCTTTAAGAATAGTACATCTTCTTTATCTCACTTGCTTTTTAATACCCTCATTTTTGCCCTGCATTTTTTCTATATAATCTCTATACCAATCAAATCCCCCTTTTCCTTTCCTAACATAACACCATTTCCCCCAGGGAGCATCTTTTTTTTCCTATATTCACTAGCTTTCTTTGTCTTCTATGGCCATTTTTCTAATAGACTAAGGAAGCATCACCATGTCTTAATCCTTTACATATTTTCTAAATGTCCTCTTAACCCTCATCCTTTACCAAGCTTGTATTTTCTTTACCTGGCTTGCTTGTAATATTTTATTATTTATTTATTGGTACTTTTCTGTTAAAGCCCTACCACTTCGCGCTGCTGTGAACTGAAGCCGTACCTCAACCTGTTGCATTTCTAAGTATTCATACACTACAGAATAAGTTAATTAAAGTTTCTGAAGCATTTGTATCCAGTAAGAGATTGTAAATTCATGAATAAGCTATCACCTCAAGAAACAACCTATCCGCTACGTCTTCCAAACCTTGCGCAGTACTTATTTTTGCCGGTAAATAACCCTTTCAGTTTGCAATGCCGGTATTTCATTTCCTGTGTGACAACTACATCTCTAAAACTGACAAACAACTTTTTGTTGCTGTGGTAGGTGTAAGTTCTTTCATACTGGTTGCAAGGATCGGGACAACCGGGCAGTCAGACCCAAATATAACCCTTTTGCTTGTGATCCCACTTGCAATGTGAAATCATTTTGGGTACTTTTCCATTCAATACGGGACCAGGTACGCTCACTTCTGTTTCCACGGAGACATTATTTCCAGGCTATTTTTCCTTTGAATGGACTCTGTCTATCAGTCTGATAATACAAGATTGCTGGCAGGAGGAGCCATTGACAAGGTAAGGTACACTTACTACAATATTAACACTGACTGGCAGACTGATGACCAATGAGCATAGCGGACACATCGGGCTTCAGCTACGCTGCCAATAAAAGGGTGCCTATTACTTCCCCCTGGTATGAAGTGCTAATTCAAGTCTCTGCTGCGCGATGAATTGGTATGGGTTTAATGGAAAAGTACCAATTTATTTATTTATTTTACATTTGTTGTCCATCTGAGCTGAAGTAGCCCTTTTTCAGCAGAGGCCTGTGGAGAAAAGCTCCAGTACATTAAACAATACAGTAGAGTTAACAAAAGCAATATTACATATAAGTAGCAGAAGCAATATTTCAAGAAGTTTATCCAAAAAAGTCTTAGTTTAAATGATGACAATGAGAGTAAAGACCCGTTCTTACAGTTTTATAGAGATAATTCACTTATCATTTTTGGCCTATGTTACTGTAGGTGTAGACAACAGAAGATCATTCAGAGAGAACAGGTTGGGCTAGAAGCATACATTTGAAGCTTAAAAATGTCTGAGGATGGTGTAATGAGGAGGGGTAGAGGATGTTATTATTAAGTGAGCAGAAGATGTGAAAAAATGTTTATGGTCTGATAATGGGTAGCTTGGTGTTTCAGAGGCAGTTTATGGAGGGTGAGTGCTCAGGCAAAACCAGAGAGTTTTCAGGTGTTCTTTAGCAGCTGCTTTGAATTGTTTAAGATGAGATAGTAATCTAGTTTAAAGGATAAGTTTGTTCCATGCAATGACTGGATGATAGAGGTTACATCCAATGTTAGTTTTAGGTTTATAGACAAGTAGTAAATCTTGATCTGAGCTACGGAGTGACCTAGTTGGAAAGTAGTGGGTTGTGTAGGAGGATGTGTTTGGGAAATAGAGCATTTTATGAAGGATGGAGTGTATAATCTGAAGCTGTGAGAGGAGAAGGAGGTTTGGTAACACATGCCAGTTTAATAGTTTAAGTGAGATGCAGTGATGGGTTTTGTAAGTATGTTGTGCAGCAAATGTGGCTACCTTGTTATAGGCTGAGTTTAGTTTGGCTAGGAGTGTGGTATTAAGGTTTGTAAATATTTGGGATCCATGTAGTAGATTGGGTAGGAGATAGTTATGAGAGAGTTACTTTGGCTTTAGAGGTGAGGTACTTTTTGTTTTGGTATAGAATACCTAGTTTCTGATAAGTTTTCCTGATGCAGTTGTTGATGTGTATATCAAATTTAAGTTGATCATTTACAGTGACACCTAAGAGTTTAGTACTGGGTTCAGCTTCTATTGGAGTCTTATTAAGGGACAGTATAGAGAAGGTAGATTTAAGATGGCTTAGATTTTTTGGAGGGTTC
Organism: Protopterus annectens; assembly: GCF_019279795.1. Taxonomy (NCBI): domain Eukaryota; kingdom Metazoa; phylum Chordata; order Ceratodontiformes; family Protopteridae; genus Protopterus; species Protopterus annectens. The sequence continues at coordinate 1,895,012,455 of NC_056726.1, read as the reverse complement.
ACAATAAGGTGGTTATTGGAGAGCTATGTTTCCACCAATGTGAAGGCAGCCTGAGTAGCAGAGAGGAGATTAGAGGAAGAGTCTGAGACAGTGATTACAGTAGAGTAATAGAGTTAGAATCTTAAACTGGAGGATAGTTTGAGTTAATCATCTTTGATACAGTTTTAATAAGTAAGATGTTAAAGATAGCGGCAGTTTCTTCAGGTCCCCTGTTTGGGTAGTCAGTATTAAACAACTGATGACTGAGGGCAAGAAGTAAAAAGTAAATTGGTAAAAATGTTAAAAGAGTAGTGGGCCCAGTATAGCTCCTTGGGGAATGCCCATTTTTACATGGAGGGAAAGGGAGAGTGCAGAGAGCCATGTCACTGATTGAAGTCGATCAGTGAGATAGTTGGGAAACCAAGAGACAGTAGCAGGAGAGGAGTTTAAATTAGTGAGTTTAGTCTGGATTAGTGGATGTGAAACTATGTTGAAGGCTTTTGAGAGGTCTAGAAATAAGCAGAAGACAAGTTTGTTATTATCACGAGCCTGGGAAGTACCATTGGTAAAGGAGATAAGTGCTCTGGTTGTACTATGTTTAGGGTGAAAACCATGTTGAGTGGGGGTAAGTAGGTTTTCCTGTAATATGTATTGCAGAGTTTGCTTGTGTATGCATTTTTCAAGTAATTTAGAGAGAGGTGACAGAATGGCTATAGGTCTAAAGTTTGAGATTTCTTGCCAGTTACCTCCCTTATGAATAGGTAGAGTGTAAAATTCTTTCCAGATTGATGGAACTCTTGACTCAGAGATAGAGGGGTTAATCAAGATGGATACTGGGAAAGCAAGAGCATCAGCTGCTAGCTGGAGGACGTATGTTGGAATGTTATCTTCAGAAGTAAAGCAAGGTTTTAATTTGGAGAGTAGAGATTTGATAAAACTAGTAGATATAGGTTTAACGGAAAAGAAATTAGAGGAGTCGGAGATGAGGGATGAGACAGAGGGGTTAGAATCATAAACTGGAGGTGAGTTTGAATTAATCATCTTTGATACAGTTTTAATAAATAAGGTATTAACGATAGCGGCAGTTTTTTCAGGTCCCCTATTTGGGTAGGGATTAGGGGAGGAGGGGTTGCCTGGCTGAAGTATTTGGATGACTGAGTTCCAACATTTTTTGGGACTATATTTTAGTGGTGTAGTTGGGTTAAAGTAGAATAACTTTTTATCCTTGCTAATGTGTTTTTTTGTCAGGTTTCTAAGGTCTTTGTACGTTTGCAAGTCGGAAGGAAGTTTGGTTCTCAGCCAGATTTTCCATATCATATCTCTATTTCTCATTGGGGTGCAGGTAGTTTTGGGGAGCCATGGAGATATTTTAGACTTTATTCTTACTATACAGAGAGGTGCAAGAGAGTCGAGTATGTTAAGAAAGATAGACTTAAATGATAGGACTGCTTAATCGAGGGGAAGTTCCTTAAGGTGACTCCAGTTTATTCTAGAAAGAAGGGTATTAAATGTGTCAGGGGAGAAGTTAGATAGGTTATGACAAGTAATGTACCAATGTGGTCTGATGAAATGAGGAGAATATCTAATAACGTTTACTGCTGAGTGATCGCTAAGGGAATTGGGAAGAGTTTCTAGGTTATGATATGTAGAGGGGTGTGTTACGAGTATCCAGTCTATTAAGGTAGTAAGGATGTGTGAATTGTTGTAGTGGGTAGGTTCAGATATAAGTTGTGTAAAGCCCTGTAGGTTAATGCAAGAGTTAAGAGTTAGGGGTGTTTAAAGTTAGCCAATATATATTAACATCGCCAAGGAGAATTGTTTCATTTGGACAGCATTCAGTGAGGTAAGAGAGAAGGTTTTCGAGCAAGGGAATATTATTGCCCGGCGATATGTAAGTGGCTACTACAGTGATGGTAGAGTAGTTATTGAGTTTAAAGTTAGCTGCCAGGATTTCAGCTGGGGGGAAAGCTGGAACTGGTTCCTTAAGACAAGTAAAAGTTAAAAGGTTAGAGTAGATAATAGCACCTCCACACCCCTTTTTTCTTATGGTGATCAAGGCAAAGTATATTTTACCTTGGGGGAAGAATGTCTGCATCAGGGATATTGGGTTTCATCCATGATTCTGTTAGGGTGATTACATCAGGGGTGTGGTTAGTAATCCAAGCATGGAATTCAGTAGTCTTATTGATATATAGGATGATGTTATATAATACCCTCATGGATGCCCTGCTTTTCTTTTGTATACTATCCATACTGAATCACTCCACTTTTTAATTTCCTACCATAATACTGCTACCCATAGGGTGCACCTCTTTTTTCATAAGTTAACTAGTTTTCTTTCTTTTCTCTGGCCAGCTTTCTGATAGTCTTGGGTAGTGCCATCAGTGCACCTTGGTACCCAGTAAACCTGCATTAAGGATTTAAAGGCTCTAAAGTTCACTTTTTTTGTTACCCTCTGCCACCACCAGTCAGCTAGTGCTGATAAACTGTAGTGTGCTCCATACTGTTATAGCGTCAGCAGGTAATCTGCACACATTGTGGACATCCCCACACCCTCCACATATCTTCCTGTAAGGACATGTTTAGAACCTTCTCACTAGCATGAGTTATGAGTATGATTTCAGCGTTGACTTTCTGGGGTTATCAGTATGTAAAGCCATCTCTGAGGCTGTTGAAAGAAAGTTTTTGCTATGACTAGTAAATTAACTTGTTAGGATCCAACTAATCTATGTCTCATTGCATTTTGTACTCCAATACCAAACATGCCTGTTTCTACTGTTGTTTTTAGGGTAGAAGATTTAGCTGTCCAATATTTTTTCCGGGAAGGTGCAGCAGATCCTTATAAACATGTCTGACATCTTCATTTCTGGAAAATATTAGAGCACGAGCATATGTCACTGTAATTTTGGTTTACTTTGGAATGTGTCTGAGATCATTCTATAATTTTTGGGGTTGTAGCCAATTACTTATTTTAAAACCCTTTTATTAACTATGAGGGCCTCTCCATTTCTTTGGCAAGTTGCTTCTCTGCAGTGGAAGATCTAATGACTACCTGAGGTGAAATGAGTCATTCCTGTTCATTTTAGTTCACTTCTTCCAAAGACATCAATGATTATTCTTGTTATCGCATCCTTAACCACATCAAGTTCACCTTGGCTCGTAGTTTTATGTTACAAGCTCCAATGAAACCTTCAGGTCTGATGGTGTTCAACATACAACTGGACAAGAGCAGAAGACAAGTTACAGTAGCGAGAGGCATTATGACACATAGGGATTAAAGCCAGAATAATACTGCAATACCCAGGCTTTCACTTTCCAGTGTAATTTTGACATATCTCTGGTTACTTTTATCCATAGGGTTTTCCTGGTACTAATACTGGAATGGATTGCCCTTTTTTTCAGTGGACCAGTTTTAGTTTGATCTTTCTGTCTGCCTCAAGGGTCCATACATGATAGATCCCATAGATTCAACTTAGATGTGAAGGCTCCTTCTCCATGACAAGACAATGGTTAAGAGGAGAATATTTTATTAATAACCAAATCTTTCCTAGCATATCCTAACATTTGCAGCATGTACCGTATATCTATATTTCAGTAGAAACCTCTTCCACTGTCTCACCCTCCCCTTTTACTGTGCCATTTCTAGTTAGGAAAGAACAGGCTTTTGTGTCTTGGTCATAAAATGTTTTTGTTTAAAATATCGCATGTTCCTCTCCTTGGACGAAGAAAGTTCCTTTAGCAATAAAACCTAAAGTATTATGTATTACTTAAAGTAGGATAATGCTTTTCACTAGTGCCTCATCAGTTAAACATTGCAGTCATTCCATTCTCCCTTATCAGGATGCATTGTTTCCCCTGATCACTTCCACATATTCGGATTATCATGGACCACATTTGATTTAGTGGTCTGGTAGGGTGTCCCATCCCTATTTTTACTGAAAATTCCTATTGACCACCATCATGCAACTAGGGTTGCCAACTTTTCATGTCAACAATTCTGGACATGTACATGAAAGCAATTAGGGAAAAATCAGGTAAACACAACTGAAGAATGCTCCCAGAAAAACAAACAAAATACTTAAAAGAAAAGACTTAAAAAAGACTACAAAAAAAAAAAAACAAGGAGCTTATCACCACAGGCAGACGATAAAATAAAGTAAAATCTTTAATAAACAATCCACTGACAACTCGAAAACAGGACAAACGCTTTCAGTGTAATGCCTTCTTCAGATCCTAATTATTTGGTCCTGAGTGTCTTAATTTAAAATACTAACTTCCAATCACTATGTAGATCTTAATCAAGAGATTCCATTTAAAATCCAACAGGAAGATCAAGTTGAGAACGATAATCCACGTTGTTCCATAGATCAGTCAATCCCAAACTGTTAAGAGCAGCAAACCTATTTTCTGGCCAATAGGGTATTTATTCCATTACTTCCTACTCATTGCCGTTCAATAAGAAAGTACATCTCCACACTGAGGTGTAGAGTATGAGCAAATGCCACATACCTCTTCACCATCCTATCAGAAAACAGCGGTATAACTTTCACGTTCAAGGAACAGCCTCCTAAAGCAAAATGAATAAATAAATAATGCTAAGGTTACAACTGCTGCAAATATTAATCAATAATGAACATCTTACTTTCCTGTTAGGTTAACAACCCGCTTTACATAATCAAATGTGCTGTTGCATGGAATGTAGCTATTACGTGCAAAGACTCTGATCAGTTCTTTTTTTTTCGGAAATAAACTCTTTGCTGTTCCCACTTTAAGCAAAGACTAAACAAGAGAGTCACAAGTCTTTTTGTATTAAAAAAAAAAATATATATATATATATATATCTATATATATATATATATATATATATATATATATATATATATATATATATATATATTTCATTCACTGTTCCTTATTAATACATAGAGCATTATCTCAGCTCAAAATTAAGATCAAAACATTTTCAGTTACTGTCTCATCGTGCCAGTATTAAACCGAGATGAACAAGGGGCTTTTCTCTGGCCAATGAGAGGTTTCTTCTCTTGCTAAGCATTTTCCTATTATGGGGAGTCTGTTTCTTATTTCAATTGCTATATCCTTTGTAGAGCCATATACTATTAGCTTCTTCCACTCTTAATTGAGTCAATTGCTCTACCAACCCAGTTCAGAGGTTCATACTCAGAAATGACACCAAGCACATCGGCTGTCAATCTCTGATATTTTCAGCCGTTCTCCTTTCAGGCCAAAACTAAGCTGAAGAAACTCTAAAATCTCTTTCTTGGTGTATTGTTCTATTACTCATGATTCCTTACTTCCAAAATTAAGGAAGTCATAGAAGATCATGGTTGAGGAACAGCTAAACTGTTTAGCTACTGTCCCGTCCGACCAATACTAAGTCAGAGAAAATGATGAGCTTCTATTTTAATCAATAGGGGTTTTATCTACATGTACAAATGTCAAATAGTACTCCCAGCCAGAAATTATATCTAGAGACACCATATTTGCTATGTCCGTTGGTAGACAACTTTACCTTTTAGTGCTTAATCTCCTTTACTTTAGGAATGGTTTCAATGGAACTACACCATTCAGCTCAGGCGGGCGATCAGCTCTTAAATTCATGATCCATTTAGCCTCCTCCACCTCCATTTTATTAACTAAGTCTCCTTCTCTTAAGGTTTGTTCAACCTTGGTGATAACCATGAACTTAAAAGAATGTGTAATATTATCTCGGACATGATTGTATAAAGCATTGTTTTTTATTTTGTTTCTTATATCTGACTGATGTTTATAAATGCGTTCTTTTAGCATTCTATTTTTATTTCTTACGTAGTAACTCGGACATTTGGTACAAGTAGCAATATAGACAAAATTCTTGCTATTGCAATTAGCATATCCAAAGAATCTGTAACTTCTCCCAGTACTGGGGTGAATAAAGTTATTGTTGGAGTTTATCACTGCACAGGCCTTGCAAGAACCACATCTACGTGTGCCCAATACATGTGGAGATATTTTCTGCTGTGTTTGTGAACCATTGTTATTGTCCAGCATCCTTTTTAAGTTATTTTTATTCTTAAAGGTAAAGCGAGGCACTTCACCCACTATGTCTTTTAACTTATCTGAGGTCAGGATGGGCCAATATTTCTTAATCGCTGTACATGCTGTGGTGTTATCCGTACTATATGTGATATTGAACCTCATTAGCTGTTGTTTATCCTTGTCATCTGTATACTCAGACATGACTAATTCACTGCTACTCCCTTGGTGATATGGAGCAGAATAATATGGTTTGCCTTTGTTAACTCGAAGAGCCATTGCTCACTCCTTGGTCATACTTATTTTCCTAGATTATAACCACGTTCTTTGAAATCGTTCAATGTATTTTCTTCCCCAAGGAAGATCTCTTCTTGGGTACAGAGCTTAGATATATGAGTTACTTAATTGTCAACAATGTTACGAAATATATGCCCAGGATGTATACTGGAGTGATGGAGCATATGGTTCTGCCACATAGATTTCCTGAACAACATGGTGTTAATCCCCTTGACTGGGTCAAGTAACAGTTTGACATCTAAGTCTATGTGCTGTCTGGACATCTTGACCTCAAACTTGAGAAAGCTGGTGGTCCCAGTTAAAGAATCAACAAATTCCTTTAATCCTTTCTCGTCACCTTTCCGTAGAACAAAGATGTCGTCCACAAATCTATTGTATAGAATAACATTTTCACTCCATAGATTTCTCTCATCTAAGGCCCATTGTTTCTTCCATTGGGCTAGCACCGTATTTGCGTAGCTATTGGCACAGGGGGTGCCCATGGCCACCCCTCCATTTCTGCCAATAATAGCTGTTGTCATACAGAAACACATTATTTTCTAGCACCATCTCCAGCAATGTACAAATCATATAAGAATCCAGCTTTTCTTCTCTCAATGGGTCTCGTATGGCCTCTATACCATATTGATTGGGTATGGATGTAAAGAGGCTGTTGACATCCATAGTAACCAAAAGTAAATTAGAAAAAACTGGTCCTATTCTTCATTACTTCAAACAATTGTTGTAGAAACTGTGCTGTGTCTTCAATCACAGTATTAACTTTGATCAAGAGCTTTTTAAGCTCATCCTCTAGATAGATCGATAGAGGTTCCATGGACCATCCTTGACCTGCCACTATAGGGTGCATAGGTGGTTTTTGACTTTCCTTTTGGATCTTTGGTAACTCACTGATGGTGGGTATAACAGGGTGCTTCACTATAAAGAAATTATACATATCCTTGGTTATGCTCCTATTCATCAACATCTCATACAAATTGTCATCTGTTCTCTGCTTCATCAAATGTACATTAAAGCAAAATGCATGCAGAACAAAAGTGTGCCTCCTCTCAGGGGGATTGTCATAGCAATATTACTGTGCGCAAACATATTTTTGTGTTCTTCAATGTCACTAACAATGTCCCTTAATTCTGGGCTGTCCAGAAAAAGTCTGGACAGTTGGAAACCTTACAAGTTGCAACATGTGCTACAGCTACACTTAGGTACATATGCATTACCCTCCTGTTGTTTCAAATGATGTGTCAGAGTCACAAGCTGCACTGTTATGCCTCTAGATCACATAACTGATTGCAGTGACTACTCTACTGATCTGTCACGTTCACTGTAACTTAGCTAGACAACACTCCCTAGGCAAGTAATGTGCCTTGAGACAGTCTTAGCCAAGATATGAAAAACAGATGTTTACACTTTAGGCCTGGAGCTCAGATTTCCTTATGTTCTTCATCCATTATCTCCTCCTATTCACCCTTGTCTACTGCATAAGGTATCTGCAGTTTTGGGAAATATCATAGGTAGACTGTACCTCTTTCATGATCTTCCCCTCAGAGCACATTAGTTGGAATGTGAAAGAGGAGCAGTAAAATTGCAAAGATTACTACAGCAAATACAGCCTAGTATCATAGATCTGCAATAGGTTTAGCTTAGCAACACCATGCAGCAGATAGGTATTACTAATTGTTCATCTTTGCATTGATCATTTGTACAGCTGCTACATTGTTTACTATCACTTAATCTGCTTGTTGGTTAATTCAGCAGCAATACATTCATAAAGCTGGAAAATGTATACAAAATTGAACTACATGATGAAATTTTTTATTCCAGGATTTCTCACTGCAGATATTGCATTGCACTGTGTCTGCTGAGCATGCCATCTGCTGCTACTCAGGCTGAATTATGACTTTACTGGTAACTAATTGCTGGAATTTTTGTACTGTACAGTGTGCATGGGGGAAGAGGTGGGGTACATATAGATCTACAATGTAACAAGTGCCAAGTTATTTAATTTCCTTCAGCTTTCATATTATTTTCTTGAAGCAGAGTATATGGCCAGAGACTTCAATCAGTGTTGACTGGTTTCAGGTTCTTACCAGATCTGTTGCTTTTCTGCTTGATAATTTAAATAATTTTAAGATGGGCAGTGAAGCAGTGAAACAACTTGATCAAGCAGGCTGCCTTTGTCACAGTAATTACAAGACAAGAGAGAGGGTAAGGCTAGGCATGCTGGCAGTACAGTGAGGATAACGCTGGGAAAATGTGGTGATGGTAAGGAACACAAAGTGGCTTCTTTAACATACAGAAGTGATTTGGCAAAGGAGCCTTGTAGACTGTATTAGACATCATACTGACATTGTTCTGCTTTGGAATCTGCTTCTTCTAGACTGGTAGATTAGAGAAGAAGACTAGGTAGGTAATGACCATTACTCTGATGTCCTAGGTTTGACTCCTTCAGTCTCTACATACTTTGTGACTTTTTAACTAGGCAGTCACTTATTTGCTCATAAAAGGACAGGTACATATGTTTTTGTCTTACTCTTTTAACACGTTCAAATAAATAGGAACCAGGAAAGTTTGTTAATTCGCATGAGATATTCTGTCTGTTTATCTGAATACCTTGTGAATACTTTAATCATTCCCAGTTAGAATCAGCTTGTTAAATCTGTGTTTGACATCACTTTTTTATTTGTATTCTAGAAACAAAATGGAGAAGCTATTCCAGCAACATCTGTGAAACACATTAGCCATCGACGATTTCTTGCCAACTTCCAGCTGGATGATGTGACAAAGTCCCAACAAGACCTCTATCGTTGTGTAGCACAGTCTGCAAGGGGTGCAGGAGTATCCAACTTTGCAGAGTTAATTGTAAAAGGTATGGCCTTTTTTACATTATTGCTTGTTATTCTTCAAAAAAGTAATTGTTTTGCTGCGTTTTCCTATCATTGCATGCTCTTTCTCATCCATACCTCTTAATCACTTTATTTCCAGCACTTTCTTTACAGTTAAAGTTTAAATTAAGATCAAGTTTTTTGTACGGAGCATATAGGCATGCTTTTTTTGTTTACAGCTAATCTAATAGTATGCATTTTGTTGCGATTTAGATTCATTGTAATTTTAGTTTACCTACCATTAATACTGACAATAATTATCTGGAATAGTCAGAGGATACTACAGACTTGGACAGTTTATGCTAATAATGCAGTCTGCTACTTGATAAAAGACATTGCTTAGATAAGTTAATAGCTTCATAGGTGCATGCTAGGATAACGACCGCTAGGGCCTTTATAAGCCTACCCATGCAACCCAAATGATTGCTACAGTATGTGTTATTGTGCCTCAGAGGTTATTTTAAGGAGGTGTAAGTTATTTAGGGAATGATTTAATGGCTGCCTATATTCATCAGAGACATAAGTGTCAGAACAGAGGTGAATTTCTGATTTTCCGTCCACTGTTCTAGGCTACACTTGAATAAGGTTATGGAAGGGCTCACTTTCACATGGATGTGAAGCCTATTCCTGAGAATGCATTTTCTGAGATACATATCTGTCCCTCCATCATGTCTTATTTAAGTCACAGAGTTTATATCCTTAGATCTAGTAGTTCTGGTTCTGTTCATTTTGCAGATATACAAAAGGTCCATCAAAGTGGGATACTACGATGACTTGTATGCCACGCATAAATCACCTGTCAGCAGTCTGTAGGAAAGAGAGTATAGAGAGAGGACTTTGAGATGATCTGTGTTCAACACTGTGTTTCTAGCCTGTATTGTTTTTGAGACAAACCTCTGCGGACATTCCACTTATTGTATTTGCCTAGTCAGGTACATACTGAAGGGGATGTTATACTCAATGACAGGTCTAATGACAGCTAACTACAGTGTAACAATGACTTTCCTGTAGCTAGATGCCATGCCCTTACTTATAAGCCGAGTGACATACAGTGATTCTCTTACAACCACAGATACATGTTGGTTGAAAACCATGTTGCTATGTACATGAGTCACCAAATGTCTGACTACTGGGTCTACTTTTAGGGGTGTTTTATCAATGAGGTAATCTCCCTAGGTGGCTGACTTCTCAAAATATACTATTATGTATTCCTTAACATTTAGTTTTAAGCACTGGGTTTGGCACCGGTTATTTGTCTGTGTTAGACCTTCTTGTAGGATGTTAACATTTTGGGGGGGTTGCAATCATCTGCAAACTTGGCTTCTAAAAAATAGATACCTTGGTGACCTTCTCAAAGAAGCCCATTAGTTTCAATAGGCATGACCTGCCTTTGACAAAACCAAACTGAGATGAGTACAGGGTCTGAAGATTTCCTACGTCATTCTTAATAATTTCCATGATAACTCTTTCCATGGTTTTTTATATAAGATGAGTCAGATTAATAGGTCTGTAGCCTCAGGATCCACTGATGGTTTGCCCTTCTGTAGAGTTATGACAGTTGCAGTCTTCCATTTGTATGGCATGAAGACTGTGTTGAGGTTATGACTGAATAGTGACACAGCAGTGGCCCTGATAGGTCATATTTCATGCTGTTGAGGAGGCATCCTACGATATTATCTGGGTCCTTCGATGCTGTATTCATAGCCTTTGAGACAGAGTATCTAAGACCCACTCCCTACTAATAGTTGAAGGGATTATGTTAGATTGCAATTCTCTGGGTGCTAGCTGAGGGTGAGAAGGGTGTAAATTTGGAGCTGCATTTGTCAGACAAAAGATATGCTATATCTCAATAGTTCTGTGGACTTGGCTCCATTTACCAATAGTTCAGGACACTGTTGTGTCCTGCCTTAGAAGTTTTGCACAAAGGTTAAGAAGGCCGTGTGGTTGCCCTTGGCCTGGGACACTACCTTTGTCTTAGAATTGTCTTTTTCAGACTTAATTAGTTCCCTTAGTTGTCTATTTAGTTTGATGAGAAAGGTGTTATATTTTTTGGTGTTGTATGACTTTTTTTTTTCTTTTATTGTACAAACTGTTTAATTTTGGATTCCACCCAGGGTTGTGAGATATCCCTACTTGAGCGGGACTGTCCCAGGATCAGCAGTCCAATCCCAAGTCCCACACTGCCGGTTAAAATCCTGGCAAAACAGCCTCCGCTTTGTGAATTATGATTGGCCTATATGCCAGTATACAAGCCAATCAGAAATCGCAAAGAAGAGCTACTTCTGTTTAATGTGGAACTGCCTGTTGTTCCGCATGAAGGATCTTTTTTTTTTTTTGGACTTCACTTTTTTTTAATTAGATTAGGGTTTACTTCTGATAGGCAGCCCCTATGCAATCAGTGGCATGGTTGTACAGAGCTTCTTTGAATAATTCTGCATATGCTGCTCTGTTATCTTGGTTTGGAGTATTTCAAATTTTGATAGGTTAGTATAGGATATTTATGTAGTAGTTTCTGAATATTACAGGGTTTGCTAAAGTTACAGACTTGATTCTTATTTCAACGATGACTGCTTTGTGATACAGGTGCAGCATTCTCTCTCATTTATGTTAGTAGCAGGTTCAGTACGGTTGTACCTCTAGCATGTGCACTAAATGGTCCAAGATGGTTGTGTTTACAAAATCTTGGAATCTGTGCTATTGCAAATTTGGGGTCATAGTTTAAAGCTGCTGAGATACCATAATGCCTTCCACACATTTAGACCAGCTACTACATAGACAAGGACTAAAGATGGAGGAGTCTTGATTTACAAAAAATAAATAAAAAAATAAATAAATATACATCCAAGACCAGTGAAAAAGAACAATGCACTTGATCATTTCCACGTTCAAATCAACACAGGCAAAATGCAATACCACTTGCAAGCTATAGGTCTACCCTCTATGACTCAGGAAATGCATAACATGTATTTAACCTCATTGGAAACATTTACCATCCAACTCAGTACCATAAACATGGGTGATTTTAATTACATCGCTATTAGCTGGGAATCATATACAAAGCCAAACGTGCAGGCACAGAGATTCCTGGATTTTGTAAACGCAAACTCCCTGGACCAGATTGTCAGTACACTGACCAGTGGAGCTAACATACTGGATCTGCTGCTCAGTAATATGGGAGAAAGTTGACACCCCCTAGTGTAACATCGTCTATGTTGAGGTCAGACCGTAAACCCTGTGAACACTGCCACCTACGTGGAACTTTTCACTGAAATCTTATAAAGCATGTTAATAGCTGCATAGTGGCAACTGTGCCCATCAGGAAGAAGTACAGACCTAGCTCAAAAACAAGCCACCTTGGTGGAATAACAACATTAATAGGCTGTATAACAAAAGGAAGAAAACCATGTCAAAAATTAGGAGGCATAGCACCTAGCAGGATAAAAGTACTCTCATCAAACTAAACAAAAAACTTGGAGGAGAAACCTGGGCCAAGGCCAACCACAGCACATTCTTTAGCTATGTGTGCAACCTCAAACGCAGTATACCATTGTGTGCAATATAAGCTGTTAATGAAGCCACTCGATCTTAGCCAGAATATAGCCAACCTACTGACAGACAAATTCAGCTCTAACTTTCCCCCTCAGTCTTCCTCAACCTTCCCACTGGAAATACTCTCAAATATTACTCCCCCTACTATCCCTAGATAACAGGAACTCTATTATATCTCTAAGGCCAATAACATAGCAATTGATGGGCCCAGACAGTACCCCAGGATGCCTTCTAACTAGCATGAAACATGACCTATCAGACCCTCTGGAATTGCAGTTTAACCATAGCTTTCAAACAAGATTTATGTCTCATAAATGAAGAACAGCAACAGTCATCCCTCTGTACTAAGGTGGGCCATCTACAGACCATGAAAACTACAGACCCATAAGTCTCACTAGTCTTATATGCAAAGCCATGGAAAGAATTAGCATAAAAATGATCAATAATGATAAAGGAAAGCTCCAAACACTGGATTCAACCCAATATGGTTTCATCAAGGACAGGTCATGCCTACTCAACCAGGTGGACCTCTTTGAGAAAGTCACCAAAGCAATGAATGAGGACAAAATAGTTCACACTGCTTAAGTTAACCTGACCAAAGTATTTAGCACAGCACCCCACTTGGGCATTGTTGACAAACTCAGTAGTTGAAATATAAACCCTTATGTCACCTAGTGGATAGCCAGTTGGCTCAAAGTCAGGACCAGGACTGAGAAATCTAGAACTTGGGAGTCTACGTCTGCAAAGAGGCTAGCCAGAAGTGGAGTCCCACCGGGATCAGTCCTTGGACTGCTCCTTTTTGACATTTACTTCTCTGAAGTCAATGACAGTGATAAGGGCCACTAGCTTACTAAATTTGCAGATGATTGCAAATTAAGAACATGGATAGAATCCTTAACTGATATAAACATTCCCTAGGAAGGGTTGACACAGGCAAATAACTTGTGTCAGAGCCATAGACTAAACATAAATGCCAATAAATGCATAATAGTATCCTTGGAGAAGCCATCCTCCTCTGGTAACTATCATATTGACAACATACCCCTAAGAGTTGACCCAGTAGTCAGGCACTTGGGGACAAAAGTAGACTGTAATCTAGCCTTTGACCTTTATGTGTCTACAGTAATGAGGACATCATTCTATATTGTGCAGCTTACAAACAAAGTTATGGCAAAAGATCAAAGAGAACAGATTATGGTGGTTTGGGCACATGTGCAGAAAAGCAGAAACCAATTTGGTGAAGAAGATTTGGGAAGACAGGAAAAAGGTAAGCGAAAACAAGGGTATCCAGAAATGAGGTGTATATATTGTGTGAGAGAAGATCTGAGAGAGTCAGGCATGAGTTTAAAAGTAAAAGAAGGGAGGAGTGTGACCTTGAATCAAAAAAGGTAGCGACAGTTAATATGACACTCCATCCCCATGTAGAAAGTGTGAAAAAAGGAGTTGTCGATGATGACGGTGGTGATTTAGGTCCAAGAAAGTCATTGTTCCACCATATTAGGCATTCATCAGACCTATCTTTGAATACAGTGCCCCCTTTGGTATGTACCTAAGTAGGCCCATCCAGTAATTGGAACGTCCACAGAAGGTCCTCACTAAAAGAATACAGGGCACAAGCAACATGTCCTTTGCAGAACTATAGCTGTCATATAAGGTATTGCCAGACCCTAGCCTGATGGACCTCCTTCATATCCACAAAACAACAACACAAGCATTACCAGTCCTAAAGGCTTAAACCTTGTCTGTGATATAAATAGAACCTGCTAAAGAGACAGGTATCTATCCCAGAGACTAGACCATCTCTGGAACATGCTCCCCTTCCATGTGAAGCAGAGTTCCTCCCTAACCCAGGAAGACATAGCTAGCCATAAAAAGGCCTTTGTGGTCATTTGCTTAGTGCCCATATATGAACACATGAACCTATGTAGGATTCCCAGCTTTTAGAGGGGTAACTACTCTCCCCAGTGAATATGGTATTTGGTTAAATGGCGAGTATCTCCAGTAGGTCTAAGTATGAGCTATGGGTTTCATATAACATAAAGGGCGACTTATAGTTTCTAGGATGTGATATGAGACTTTCTCTGATAAGCTAGACATGGAAGAACTCCAGTGTGTTATGCTGTTTAACCACCCTAGGCATATGATATTCAATGATGCACCTTTAGAATTTCCTGGTTAGATTTTGCTTTGCAAGAAGGTTTGTCAGTTTGACATTACCTAAAAAAAAGGTGCTGTGGGGGTGGACAATGTTTTATCCAATGTTCAAAAGACTAGAGAGGACAGGTTTAGTCCATCCTTAGAAAAGCAACATGGTTTGTTAACCATGTCCTCCCACAATGACACATATTGTATCCCCCTAGAATGAGACCAAAAACTAATCCAATTATTAAAGTCAGTTATGTGCTGTTCACATTATGGCATCATACTTGTTGAAGGGAGAATGTTTCTCAGTGTTCGGCACTTGCCAGCTTGTGACACATAGTTCTAGAACTCCATAATGTCTCTCTTCATATAGTCCAGGAAGGTATGTCTCTTGTCATTTATATCTACATGCACTACAACTGAATCATAGTGGTACCTGCTTTACAATCACATGATTGAATGCATGAAAATTGGTGGCTCCAGGCTCCTGACAGGCAACTGACCATTATTTTCTCCATGTTCAGCCTCTTGATTATGGCATTTTTATGTCATACAATAGAGGCACCTGTGACTAGATTGGTAGTTGAGGCTCCACTTGGGTGGTTGCATGTGCAGTGTTAGGTGTTGTTTCTGTTGAGTGCTTTCAGGTTTGCTGAAAATAATTTTTACAGATGAAATGTTTGGGACATCTTTGGAGTTTGGAAAGATTGCATTTAAGTACCTCAGCATAAGAAGGTCTGTGTGTGGTGTGCATGCTATCTGTGGAAGGTGTAGTGTGTGCATTTCTTACAACCAGATTGCTATTATGAATGTTTGTCTGTGAGATTTTTGCCTGTAGAGACATTCTGTATATACATCTCTTGCATAATGTATTTCTTTATTTGAGGATTAAATAGTTGTTAATGAACATTTGGCAATTGTTTCATTGCCTCAGTATGCACATATCCATTAAACTGGTTACAGAGAAATTGGCAAAGTACATGTCCATGAGGTAAGATCCCTTATTGGGCAAGCTACAATAGTGTGGGGCCAAAGGGTTAAGAGTGGGCTGACAAAGGAAGCTTTTGGGATTAGAGACTCGACTAGGCTGTATAATACTAAATTAAAGGGGCTGTGCTCATCATCGTGCAGACAAGCTGGTCTGTGCTACTCAACTTATAAAGTGATTGCTTTGCACTCAAAGTAACTGATACAATTTCAGAGATTATTTTTTAGGGGAAATTTAGTTTCTACATGTTTGTGTCTATTCAGGACACTATTATAACCACAACTGCATGATTTGCAGTGGTGCAAAAATGCTCCAAATTTATGCAGGCACTTAAAACACAGGAAACTAGCTTTGAAATTCCTCTGGCCAATACAATGAACACATTTACAGCTTTTTATGTGTTTCCCAATTCAGACAGACCAGGCCCCACTAGAGAGGCTCTCCCAGTCCTCTTAATGTAAAAACACAAAAAGATTGATTGTGAGTATAATGCTACAACAAAACAACTTAAACAAACTACCTGGATAAGGTGCCTTCATGTATTAGAGACCTATAAAATAAAGTGCAGTATCTGCTGAGGATGGAGCAGGATTAATTCAGGACCTCCTCAGAATGTGGCAAAGGTGCCAAGCAGATGTGAGCGCTGGGAAAATGAGCAAGAGACAATTTGTATTAAAGGAGGTTTTCTCAAATGCAGTAATGGTTTTCTGGGTGGGCACTTGATATTATGAATCTATGGGAAAAAATGGGTGGGAAAGCACTTAAATGGCTTACATAACAGACTATAGCAATGAAAGAGGGGAGGTAGGGAGGGACTTTATAAGTCAAATTACTATATGGGCCAGGGGACAGAGATGCAGCCTTTAAAACCAGAACAGAAAAAAGCTGAAAGGGTTAGAAAATAATTCATAATGCAAGAAGCAGGCTAGCTAGTGAGTGATCTAATTAAATAAAGGCAATTTTGCAGCTCTAGTACTCTGACTCTGAGAGTTACACGTCAAGAACCCTGGGTTCTTTATCTTAACATCTCAGGGGGATGTAGGGAAGACACAAAAACAGAGGAAGAGAAAGGCATTGGAATGCAATTTTATGCAGATAAAAGATAAGCTGAATAGAAGACTCTAGCAGTAAAACATACATATAATATAAACAACTGTAAAAGCACTGAGGCACCAGTTCTGGGGCAGAATGTGCAGTACTCCCACTAATGAAATTTTACAACTGCTTAAGGCACCAGACTATGCAAACAATTACCAGTAACACTGTTTATGGAAAAATAAACAGTGTTACTGTTAATTGTTTGCATAGTCTGGTGCCTTAAGCAGTGGTACTAACACTGTTTATGGAAAAATACTGCGGTGGTGGTGCTGCGGTAGTGTTGTCGCCTCACAATAAGACGTTGTCCTGTTCGATTCTCAGCTAGAGCATCTTCTGTGTGGAGACATGCGTGAATGGGCGTACCTTAGTTGAAGGTTGTGCATCAGGGTTGGCAACTCGGCATGTAAAAATCTACTGCCAATCATTAGCGGATCGGAGTTCTGCTGTGGCGACCCCTAACCGGGAAAAGCCGAAAGTCACAACAACAACTGTTTATGGAAAAATGCAATAATAGTAGTACGTCACAATTCTGCTACAAGTGTGAATGAAACTTCAAGACTAAAGTACCAGGCAAGGTACAGTTAGTTTTTTAAGCAATTCTGCTTAAGGAGATAAAAGTGCAGTATAATGCATAAATGATGTTAAGATCTTATAGAAATCTATACTATATCTTCCCTCAATTACAAATGAAGCTACAAGACTAAGGTCCCAGAAAAATTTAAAAAATGAAAACAGATATATTTTTTTGTAAAACAAGGGGAAAAAAACAGAAAAGTACAGCAAAAAGATCATCACACCCCAATAGATAAAATCCAGTGTGTAAGCTGAATTACTGAGCTTTTCTTTATTTCTCTATACAGCGAACATATTAATAAACATGTTATTTCTTCCCTTTTGCTCACTTGTTTCATTACCAAGCTGATGAATGCCTCTGCTGTGCATATAGACATACTGTCTACATCTGCTCATTACTGTTGGCTGCTGTGTATCTCGCTGCCTGCACCCATGGGCAACCCAACTATAATAAAGTTAGTAGTGATGTAATCCCACCTCTTCCATTATGGTGCCCACTAATACATATTCATTATTAAAGTAAAACAAATAAATGTCTAACATAGTGGAAAACAAAATGCTCCCTGCATGCAGCATTAATATTTCTACCAAATATATTTATATGACTTTATTAACCAAAATATATATACGTTATTATGAAAGTAATACAATGTCTGGGATTTACTAAGATAGCACGATGTGTATACTTCCATGTACATATCTCTGTGCTTTTTTCTGAGACACCCTACCATAGTGCTGCATGTTACTCTAGTACAAAGATATGCAGCACCACGTAGGACTGATCTTGTAGCCATGTTGAATGCTAAGAAGATGATCGGGGGAGGGCATATGCTAATTAACCATGTATTGTCTCGTCTGGAATGGCCTGAAGGAAGGCATGCACACACCTAGTGACTCAAGAAATTATTCAGCTGTATAGATAAGCATGGTGCTCTCCACCACATTACAGTATTAAACACAGTGAAAAGGCAGTGTTCAGCCATCTGCCATGACAAAGGTACAAGATGGGGAGTGGGGGGGGTGCATCAAGACACCAGAAAGAACATATTGGAAAAGTGCCTTAATGGTACCAACATCCCTATGGAGATTGGGGTGGCAGTATTCAGTAGACAGCAAAGATTACTCGTCATTGCAAGTACTGTAATGGCAGTAGCAATAGTATGGGAAATAGTGGGTGGGCAAATACACTAAACACAAGGGAAACAGGTACAACATTGCCTTAACAGTAGCAGGATCACTACTGGTGTTGGCACATAGGGGGATTCACTAGCTACCAGGGATTTCTCTTACTACATAGTCTTATGGAATATGGCCTTAGATAGGCAGGTATTCAAATTCAGCAATGTGTACTTAGTATAAATGTGTCTGAAAACAGTGACAGCAAGGACTTGTGGTTGAGGGTTGGTATAATGGTTAAGGTGTTTACCTCACAAACAAAAGGTACAAGGGGTTTGATTCTCACCCAAGCTGACAGTAACCTCTCTTTTGACACTCACATTGCCAAAGTGGTTAGGAAGACCTTCTACATTGCCCACCTGATCATGAAGGGATTCACATCCAGATCAGGAGAGGTCATTGTACCCCTGTACTCTTCACTTATCAGACCAATGATTGAGTACAACGCCCCATTCGGAATGTACCTTACCCGACACCTGCAGCAGTTGGAAAGACCCCAAAAGTTCCTCACCAAAAGGATAAAGGGGCTCAAACATATGTCATATGATGCCCGACTGAAGAAACTCCAGCTCTATTCAGTCGCATACCGTCTGCTCAGAGGTGATCTGTGCCTGACATACAAGGCCATGTCCAACCCAGAATTAATGGAAATGCTCCACCTCAAAAAATCCAAATCCACCAGAGCCACAAGAGACTTAAACCTCAACACGGATATAAATAGGACGTGCTGGAGGGACAGATTCATCACCCAGAGACTCCCTACACTATGGAACAGAATCCCAGTCCATGTGAGGCAGAGCCCCTCACTGACTCTGTTCAAGAGAAATCTTGACGAGTGGATGGGAGATCGTAGGTTTACCCCGGGAATCATCTCTGTGTCACTGCTGGACAGAGGCACAGCAAACTAATGGATATAGTATTCTCATCCTAAGGGGTGGTGAAAGCCACACACACTCTGGCTGGGCTTATAAATGCCCTAGGGCAGATAGCCTAGTATGAACCTATGAACCTATGAACCTATGAAAGGGAAATTAGCTGGCTTAAAATGGCCCAAAAGAGCACTAACCTAGTACTTACCTAAGAAAATGAGAAAATGGACTGCTGATATGTGGCATGTATCATGACAGTCTGTGTAAACTGTACCTTTGAAAGATATGTCTGAACCACCCTGCAGGTTGCAGTCCATGTTTGGCAAGGTGTAACCTGTGATGACAAATGAAACAGTTAAAAGAGGTCCTAGAACTGTGGGAAAAGAAACATGTCATTTAGTTCTGGACTGCTTGCATAGAGAGGTTATTGTACATCAGAAGCACATTAATGTCATGAGAAATACTGTAAGTGAAGTTAATATCACACAAAGAAGGTGTCATACTAGCATACTAGAGGACATCCTGTGTGTTGCACTTGCCTTGCCATGGGTATGCTATGTGCTGCCAACTATCACATTACTACAACTGGTGTCCCACACTCCACAAGTGATAATGTCACACACACACATTGCATGTTGCCCATGTGTGTGCAATATGTACACATGGAAGGCCCTGTGACTACTGTGTGCCTACAAGGTAGGTGAATCTGTTGTGGTTAAAGTCATGGCTAGGCTTGTGAGGGACCTAGTGCCAGTACTCCAGTAACCTCCTCTGTATGTATGAGCCTGTGGTACTACAGAACACTGAGATGATATGTATGAATGCTAGCAGTCTGTGACAAGGGGTATTTATGCAAGGTCACACTGCCTGCCAACAGTGTCCCTAACACACAGTTGCATGCATACACACTACACGGTCTATGTGTTTCCACTCTGCCATACTGCCTGTTGGTAATGTCTGCAGAGCCACAGCCTGCAGACACACCGAAACCTGGAACACAGAATACAGCATGTCAGACTACATTCAGTCAGTGGTAATAACACCAATAATGCATCATGACTAATAAGGTACATACACTTTGAGGTATACCCATAACAAATGCAAGCAGACAGCACCTTACACAGCATTACATAGCTACACTGTACTATATTCACCCTGTGCATTAGACCCATATTAGCATGTTCCTGCAGCGATGATATGGATGACAGGGATGTGGCACAGGTATCACCTGTACTCATCCCTCATTAGACCCTTTATAGAGTACAATGCCCCATTTAGTATGTACCTCACAAGACATCTGCAACAGCTGGAAAGGCCGCAGAAATACCTCACTAAAAGAATCACAGGTCTAAAGCAGATGCACAATGCTGACCTTCTAAAAAAACTCCAGCTATACTCTGTTGCATATTGTCTACTCAGAGGGGATCTCTGCTTAACATACAAGGCCATGTCAAACCCTAAGCTGTCTGACATGCTCCACTTAAAGAAATCCCAATCCCTCAGAGCCACACGCTCCAGGGATCTAAACCTTGTCATCACAATGAACAAAACATGCTGGAGGGATAGGTTCCTGACACAGAGACTCCATATACTTTGGAATAGACTGCCCAAACATGTCAAGCAGAGTGCCTCCTTAGCCCTCTTCATAAGGAACCTTGACAATTGGATGAGAGATTCACTCTGGAGATCATGTCATTCGCCCTGCTAGACAGGGGTCCAGGGAAGTAAATATTGTGTGAAGAAATATCCAGGGAATTGTTATGGCTAGGCTTATATAGGCCCTAGGGCTAATAGCCTACTACCAACCTATGAACATATCAACCTATGAATTACAAGTGCCTTAATGATATCAACAAGAGGATGGGGATTGTTGGGCGAGAGAAACACTAGACACAAAGGATACATGTAATACTTCATTGCTTTAATGGTGCTAACTTTATGATAAGGATTGGGGATGGTGGGATCATGGGAAAGCAAAGAAGTCAGTAACAGGTACAGGGATAATGGTGTCTGTGTGTGTTTATGTGTGTGTGTGTGTGTGTGTGTGTGTGTGTGTGTGTGTGTGTGTGTGTGTGTGTGTGTGTGTATGTTCATGTTTTGTGTTCCTGTGTAGGTACAAGGGTTACTGGGGAGAATGACACTTAATAAATGAGTAGCAATTTGTTACCATGACATACACATCAGCAATAATCTCAACATTGTGGTTGTAAATGCGATGACGAGACATACAAAATAGCTGATAATGAGGTCTTACCTCATCATGGTGAACATGTTTGTAAACTGCAATTTGGCATGAACTGGGAGCAGGGCCTTTTAGCATAAGCCATACAGCTTCTCCTATGCCCTTTAATGAATCTCTGGGACTGTCACATATGCAACTCAATTCCATTCATATACATTCTATTTTTACTTATACATTGATTAAAAACTAAATTCTACTTCAGATAAAACTATATATATATATATATATATATATATATATATATATATGTATATATTGTCAATAAGTAATACTCTCTAATTCGTAATCTATCAGTTTATTTCATACAACTCTAAAACATCTGACTCCCTATGAATATATTGCAGTTGATATTTTAAAATGTTTTCAGCTAATTCTTTTTATTCTGTCATATGATATTAACCAATTCAAAATCTATATTCAAAATATATTGTCATAAAATGTTGAACCCACGTCTCAATCAATTTCAAAGATATCAATTTCATATCTTCTACATCTTGATAAAATATAATTCACAATTCCAATTAGCAATCAGTCTCTGTCACTATCCTGTTCAGCTTGCTTGTCAAACACTCCAAACAGCTTACAGAACTTCTTTACTTTCGTTTTTTCCCTGGTTAGAGGTCGCCACAGCAAATCACCTTGTCTGCTCATGACTGGCAGTGGAGTTTTACTGTGTCGAGTTGCCAGCCCGGCGCCCATCCTTCCACAGAAGGCACACACATGCACACACTCACGCCTAGGGCCAATTTACAGTGTCAAATCCACCTACAGCATGTCTTTGGGATTTAGGAGGAAACCAGAGCACCCAGAGGAAACCCACATGACCACAGAGAGGACATGCAGACTCTGCACAAAAGGCATCCCAGCCGAGGATCGAACTGGAGAACCTCTTGCTGTTTGGTGGCAACACTAACCACTGCACCACCATAGCCACCCAAGCAGCTTATAGAACTATTTTTTTTATTCTGTATTATTGCACAATTGCTACTTCACCTTGCAAATTCATTCACTTTGCCTCCTCTTAACTTTGGACCAATGGGAGCCTATACATTTTTAGATTCTATAACAATTACTACATGCAATGTGCTTTCCCCAACTGAAATGACTCCAAGAAGGCATCTGCATCCTAAGCAATTCAAGAAGCTGCCACTGTTTACTGGCAAGACTATACTTTAGCATCACATTCTATTCCATTTTACAACGCATCTTATGAATAATCCTCAGCATACATGCTTCATCTAGCCATGCCAACATTCACTATATATTAATTTAAAACTAAATATATTAGTATCCTAAACATCAGATACTCTATATTATCATTGTTCTCTTTGATACCAACCTATCTGGTTCTCTCAAGTGATGTATCCAAACCGAGGCTTCTCTCATGCAGTAATCCATTCAATGCATATCATGAATTACGGAAAATACTAAAGGGAGGTGTGGCCAAGATGGTGAGCAGTTAACAGCACTGTGTTTTTGCTCTTCTTCATTTTAACATTTCTGACAGGATTTTTACAGAAATTTTTGAAGAAAACATTTCAAAATTTGATGGCTATATCATTAAACTACTTCTGAAAAAAAACTTCTATAAGAGAAAATAAGTTTGAAACCTTTATCATCACTTTTTCCTATAAAGAAACTAATTCACTGAGAATGAGTGTCTCTAAACCCAGTGTACAGGACAATGCAATGAAGAGAAACATTCAGTCTGTACTCAGCAACATCAATGAACTTTCTATAAAGATGGATAAATTGGAAAGCAAAATAAACAACAATAAGGGGGAATTAAAAAAAACAGGTAGAAGTGCAAGTGAAGCTGTTAGACAACAATCTTCACAAATTTGAAATACAAAAGATGCAATGACTGATTTAGATGGAAGAATATTTGAGACTGAGAATAATACTGAATTTCTGCTGAAACAAAACTTATTTTGGAAAAAAAAAAAGAAGATCTAGAAAACAGATCCAGAAGGAACAAAATTATGATTTATGGCATCGCTTATGAAGAGGTAAAAGACAGAAGATATTGAACCTGCCTGAAGTCCTTTCTTCTGGTATTGAGAGGCACACAGATCACTTTACAACATATCGATAAAGAAAAATCCATCTACACCAAACTCAGTGATCATTAGATACTTTTTTCAGCCAAGATAAAGTTCTTGTTTTAAAAACAGTATGGACTAATTATCCAGTTAAAATAAAAGAAAACATAAGATTTGACAATGATTATTCAAGTTTAGTTATTTCAACAAGGAAAGAATGTGTGCCTCTTATAAGGACTTAAAGAAAAAAACAATACTAAAGCACACATTTTGTTTCCATCAAAAATAAAGATTTCTCTTACAGAAGAACAGAGGACATTTAAGACTTTGAAGGATGCTCTGGAGTTTATACAGAGGAATAAAATTCTAGAAAAAAAAAGAAATGGATTGGAGTTTGTCTACACCTCTCAAAAGAAATGCAAGTAAGAATGGATGGCCAGTTAAAAACAAAAGCTGTAAAAACTGAAAGATAAATTAAAAATGAATTCATTATCCTGGTAATATTTGTTCTGTAACATAAAGAAGTGTATAACTGGTAAGGATCAGATAATAATAATATTTTCTACAAGGTAAATCATTTTTTATTCATTATTTCAAATAACCTTCCTTTAGGTTTTATATATATATATATATATATATATATATATATATATATATATATATATATATATATATATATGTGTGTGTGTGTGTGTGTGTGATGTAATGCTAATTAATTCCAAAGAGAGCTTTAATCGGTCATACTATAGCTATCACTAAACGTAAAATATCAATATGATAAAGCTTATGTCAAGAAACATGACATTTTAAGTTCTTAATATGATTTTGTACTGTGGTACTAAACATAGCACTTGGAATATAAAATGACAGCAAAAATGTATGATAAGCTGCATTCTAATTCATGTAAGTGGCTGTTTCATATGTTTGTTTGTGTCTTTCGGCTTTTCCTGGTTAAAGTGGCTGTTTCATATACACAAAAAAATAAAAAATAATTGGAATGTTACTAAACAATCAGCACATCGTTGACACCAACAAGCTGAATTCTTTTTACATATTAATGGCATTCTTTCAACATAATTTTTATTGCTAGGCATCTTTTAAAAATTGATAGAAAGCTTTATATAAAATAATACATGAAAACCTGAGAAAATATATGCATATGAAATGTTGAAGTCTTGTTGTATCTCTAATTATGCACTGTTACTGTCTTCTTATAATATTTAGTAGTTATTTACTGATAAAAGTAACTTACTAAGCCTTTATTTTAAAATGAAGGTTAAAACTGAACACTCACAATTGTTGCAAATTTATCTGTATATGCCAAGCAACTGAAAAGATGATATCTGTATTTCGTGAATTATTTGAAAGTTTAAAGTGTTTCATTTTTTTTTTCTTGATCAGATTGCTTTGAAAGGCTAATATTTCATTTCAAGTGTTTAAATTTAATCGTGAATGCTGCAAGCATTTCAATGCATGTAAATAGAGCTAAACAAACTATTTTCACACCTTTAATATTAATTAAGCTTTAACATAAGCTTTATAGTGACACAAGCACTTTTGTAAAGCTTTACAAGCTTTAAAAGGTGCTATGAGTTGTTATTGTTTCCTCCTCCTTCTTTCTTAATAGGAAAGATGACCTTTCAACTCATCCTCCAAACTGGAAGTGATGTATTAGAATGTTAAAACAGGAAATGCAGTGACTAAATATTAATACTGATAAATTACCTTAAATGCATTCATATCTATGAATTAAAACACATTGTACTGAATCACATATACAGAATGCACATCATTTATATAATATAATAAACTAAAGGTAAAAATGAGATTTAAAACCTATAATACCTGGATTATAGTTTTGATTGTTTGTTATATATTAACAGTTTGATTAATTGTTATATTATAACAGATGGAATATATTGCAGCTTATAATAAGATACCTCTGGTATGACACAAGTAAATATATTCCCTGGTATTTGATTTAAAAATCACAGAAGATTATATTTGATATATCTTATTTATAAAATATTTGATATTAATTCAAATTCCCTGTGTTAAAATGCATAAATAAGAGAGAGGACTGATTGTCAGAAATAAACACATATAATAAAAGGAAGGAACTAGAAAAACAATTTCCGGAAATATAATGAAAGTTAAATCTGTTTTTTTTTTTCAAACAGCATAGGGGATAGGGGTTATTACTGAAGTTTGGAGTTCATGTAAGTAGTATAAGATAGATAGTATAAGTAGGAATAGAGACAGATAAGGACAATTAGACATGTGTATAGTTTGTGGATTTTTACATAAATACTTTTATGCACAGTAAATGAAACAGATAATAATATGCAGCTTCGTAACCTTTATAATAATGCAAGATTTTAAAATACTGTACTGTACCTTAGTTAGCTGGAAACACTGTATGCAATGAAATGAAAGTCTTAATTACCCAAGCTTGTGCTGAGTAGGTATCAATCTCTCCCTAATGGACCAAGTCTTGTGCACTTTTAAGAATGAATTCTCCAAACACTGTAGTTCATTTAATAAGATTGTAATAGATGTGCACAATATCTGAATACTGTCTTCATTAACAGTACAGATAAACAATTTAAGTTGCTGTACATCATATTCTGATTGTCCTGAACAATGTAAACTGACATAGTCTCTAGACAACCTGTTTTCTGTACTCGTGCTCGAGTGTTAGACATCTTCTTTGAAGTAACAGGCTGAATGAACTTATTAACCTTCCCTGCCCTGCTATCCTGAACACAGCATGTTATATTGCTTTAGTCTCGTAAATTTCCTTATTTACTTTTTTTTAACCTTGGTCTCAGGCTTTGTATGTGCTTCGTTAATGAAAATTCTGTAGCTGATCTTTTCCTTGAGAAAAGAAGATTCTGTCTGCACAATTTATGCGTATCTTTCCTTTTTAATAAACTGTCTTTTTATGCTTGGCCAGCAGGGTTATTTTCCTTTCTGCTTAACTGTCTTGTATGCATAAATGAAACAATTTATTTTACCCTTTAGCCTGTCTAATGTCTAATATCTATTTTCAAATGGAAATATCTAATCTAACAGTTGCCCCTGAGGTCTCTGACAAAGGTCTACTGGGACTTACTTCTGTGGTTACCTTACATTTATATTGCTAACTACTGTATTTAGCTTTATGCTACCTGACTTATAATCTGAAAAAAAAAAATATTTGGTAAACCTGCAATTTTAATTTTGACTACAAGGTGTCATTTGAGCATTTATGACCTGTTTGGATTGAAGTCTTTTAACTTTATGATTTGAATTAACTTTATGATATGAATGAACTTGCAATTTTAATTTTGACCAACAGGTGTCACTTGAACATTTATGGCTTGTTTGGATTGGAGTCTTGTAAAACTTGTATAGTATTTAACCCACGTTTTGCTATAGGAAGGGGTCTTGCAAAAATGCATTTGTATACTGTGCCATGCTTTTTCTGAAACTGGCACTTCTCTGCAACCGAGGTTTTCTTAACGTAGGGTTAGTTTGCAGACATATTATACACTCCTCCTGAATTTCTTTACATAGATTTTTTAGCTGAGGATTTTAAAACATATGCCATTCCAGAATACAGAACTTGTCATTCTGCATGGCCTGCTGATTCCTTTCTTATTGCCTAGACACTACATTTTATTATTTAATATTTATTTCCCTGGAAATTCTGACTGGTACAGATCCCATTTTCAGGGGAGGCCTGCAGAGAAAAACTACATTTGCATGTCCTTGGAATGTGGGAGGAAACCCATGTGAATGCAGGGAAGAAATGCAGAGTCTGCACAGAAGGCACTCCAGCTGAGAACTGAACCACAAAATCTCTTTCTGTGAGGTGACAATGCTAACCGCTGCACCACTGTGTCACCCCACTACATCCTGGCAAATGCACCAAAGTCTTGCATCTATAAACTGAAAACCTGGTGATTGCAAGGTTTACCACATGTGCTCTTTGCAAATGCATCAGCATTGTGGTACATTTACTGCATTACAAAGGACTCATTTTATTAGTTTTTAGTATACTATCAAATGCCTCCACCATTTCCTTTGGCTACCCAGTGGTAGCTTAAAAATCTCACATCCTCTGTATATGCAGTGCTTATGATGACAAAATGTAAGGTGATGCATAATACCATGGTCTATGTAATATCCACCCAGCAAACCTAGAAAAACTCTTACTGGACAGCCAGGTCATTCTAACAATGTATTCATTCAAGTTTATATTAAAAAGCATTTGTAGTAAATGCAATGTTTGGAAATGCTCTTAGAAATTTAGTACGAGGGTTACTTGGCAGCTAGGGTAGCACATCATCATCTGACATCATCCACTAATGACATGGGTTCAGAGAAGGAACTTGTTGGCAGTCAGACTGGATGAGGAAAGATTTAATCAGTGTTGAATCACTGTCATGACTTTCTTGACGTTTGTGGTAGGAAGGACAGAGATGAGGTACTACATCAGCATCTTTGAATATATTGTCAAAAAAGCTGCTAGCAACCTGTACAGCATGTCTGTGCATGACAGCTCACACCAAAAATGCCATGTGTTTGCTGGGCTTGCAATAAGGATGGGACATATCTTAGGGAAGCTATATCTGGAAAGCTTTCAGTCTTCTGGTGTCATTGCATTGCTTTTCAGTCACACTCACTGCTTATCTGTCTGTCTGTCATAGGTTCATAGGTGTGCACTAGGTTAACGGCCCTGTAGCCTATGTAAGCCTAACCCAAGAAGATTCTCTGGCATCATGCTGCCCAAATTTAGTTCACAGTGCCCCTGTCAAGCAAGGCCACTGGAGTGATCCCCTGGAAATGTTGTGTTACCACCATGCATTTCACTTCCAAGTCTTGAACCCAGGACCCTGTGCACAACAGTCAGAGAAACATACCACTATGCCAAATCAGCAGTTTTAATAATCAGCGCTGACAAGTCTCAAACCCAGGACCCTGTACACACTAATCAGAGCAATGTATTACTACACCATCTGAGCTGTGCCTATCTATCTATCTATCTATCTATCTATCTATCTATCTATCTATCTATCTATCTATCTATCCACCTGTCTGTCTGTCTTTCCATCTGTGTATCTATATAACCTCTTCATGCATCTATTTGTTTCACTTGCTTTATCAGTAGTTGATTCTAGTTTACTGGTAAAAGAATTGAAGAATTAGTTGATTGCTTAAGGCTGCTGCAGTAAAAGGTGAAATAGCATCTGACATAAAAAAATGTTCTTTGTGAAGATATTAGTTATTTCCAGTGTTGCGTCATCTTGATCCTTTCACCTGTACTTCCCTAATTTCCACAACAAATGCACAATCATTTATGGAAAAGTGTGGTCATGCACAGGCAGCATGGTGGTGCGGGTGAGTAGTACTGCTACTTCATAGCAAACGTTTCTGCAGTTTGATTCTCACCTGGGCTGCCTTCTGTGCACAGTTTGCATGCCTTCGGTGTGTTTATGTGAATTTTCTCTGGGTATTTTGGTTTCATCCCTCAGCCTAATGACATGTGCTAGATAAGTTTGTGTGATATGAATGGATTTGGCAATTTACTTCCATTTTGTACTTTGCCCAATAAGCTGTATACAGGTGGAGCCTGTTCATAGGGTCATTACAGGAGCTTGGCCTGATTTGTATGTCTGGGTGGATGGGTGATCATATGCAGATATGTCATACATAGAACTACAGTGATGAGTATGCTGTAAAAGAATGTAGTATCTGCATAATAAATAAAATCTATACAACTAAGTATCAGTAAGTGTGGATGCAGGTATATCAGAAACACATCCACAGTGCTGGGCACAGTGTAGCCCATCATAATATTGGGGCACAGGGGCCATTTTAAAACTCAAAAGTGTGGAGGGGTGACCAGTTTTTCTTGCATCACACACATATCCAAATATGCTCATTAGTCTGTTACAAGTTTTATCTTTCATTTTTTATTTTTATTTTTACTTTCCATGTTTTACTTTTTCATCAATTTTTAATTCATTATTCATAAATCATTCTTTAAGTAGTGTTTCACGTTTGATTACATAAGAATATTTTTGTTCATTGGTTGTTTTTTATCACATGTCTGCTAATTTCAGTATATATAGTCATGGTTCAATGTAACAGAGCAGTTCTGATGAAGTCTTGATGTAAGATGAAAGCGATTGACTTCTTTACTTTGCTTTGATTGGTCAATAAATAGTTTTTGGTGGTCTTACATTTGTCTGGTGGTGCCTGGACTCTCAGCCAGTTTTTTGGTCATTTGGTTCTGAGTTTCAACATTTTTGGAATATGCCTAGCATCGATCAACATTCTACCTTTACCAAGGATGATTCCACAATACAAACAGAAGATGACTGACTTTAATAATTGGCTTAGTTTTTGGTGTCATTCTAGGGGGATACAATATTTTTCAGTGAGGAAGAACATGGTTAGCAAACCACATTGCTTTGCCAAGGATGGACTGCACCTGTCCCTTCTAGGCTTTTGAATATTGCATAAAACATTTTTCTCCCCAAAGAGGGGGCCTTTTTAGGCAATGCCAAACTGACAAACCTTCCAACATAATAAAAATCTACCCAAGAATATTTAAAGGTGTTACTGCTCGATGCCAGGAGTCTAAGCAAAAAGATCCACTCCCTCCAAGCTCTCCTCACATTTGAGGATGCTGACATCTGTATAGTTAATGAGACACAGTTTAAGACTGCAGAGATTACCTCAGTAATACAATCCTTCAACACCTTCAATCCATTTAGCTTGGCAACTGTACCGACAGGGAATAAAGGTGTCTTGATCTACAGCAATATCTACTATACCTCTAGGTCAGTTAAACAGGATGCCACATCGGACTTCATGTATGTCCAGATTACCATAGATAAAGTCCCATATCATATCCTAGCAACTAAAGGTCACCTTCTCTGTCCCATGAAACCAATAGCTCATACTTAGACCTATTGGAGACATTCATCATTGAACCAAATACCATACTCATGGTGGACTTTAATTAATCCTGTGTAAAGTGGGAACCCTACATGACCCCAAATTTGCAGCTCAGAGATGCCTAGACTGTATAAATACAAACATCCTGGATGAGTTAGTACAGACACATGTCTATTAGACCTAGTACTCACAAATTTGGGAGAATGCTGCAACCCCAACCCCACCCCTGTGTCATGCCCTCTCTGGTAAGGTCAGATCTCAAAAGTCTCCTTTGAAATAAGAATCAGTTCTGTAACTCCAGTAACCCTGTAACCGTTACAAACTACTCCAAGGCAAACTACATATAGAAAGTGATAACCTTTCAAAATGTCAAGACCATCCAAATCCAGATAACACATCAGGCAATGTGGAATTATTCAAAGAAGCTCTGTACAATCATTTCAATGATTGCATAGAGGCTGCTGTGTCTACCAGAAGAAAGCCCAAAACTAACTCAAAAAAACAAACCACCCTAGTGGAATCTGAAATCAAACAAAACAAAAAAAAATCATAGTTTAAATTAGGAAGTATAACACCAAGAGCAATAAAAACTCTCACATCAAACTGAACAGACAATTAAGAGGACTAATTAAGTCCAGCAAGGCAAATTTTGAGGTAAAGATAGCCTGGAGAAGTACAACCATAAGGCCTTCTTTCTCTGTTTCCGAAACCTCAAAGGCAGCACCCAAGAGGGTGCAGAACTGTTGGTAAATGGAGCGACATTCATGGAATTGGGAGATATAGCAATTCGTCTGGCTGACAAATTCACCTCCAACTTTACTTCCTGCCACTCCCAAGGGAATACCATCTAACGCAACCCCTCCAAGCATCAGTAGAGAGCAATATTAGATGCCCTCTATATGACCAAAAATACAGCTTCAATGAGCCCCAGTAATATCCCAGGAAGCTTCCAAAATATTTATGTATTTATATTTGTTTATCAAGGTGGTGCACTGATCAATAATGGCCAATTTCAGCCTCAGACCAGGTGAAATACAAAACATTTCAGTAACACAAAATACAGGAATGCTAGCAATAACAAAATAGCTCAGACTAATTACTTAGAAAAAACTTTGAATATACATTCCACTGAGCAAGTACAGTGCAATGTGCAATCAAGCAGGGTGTAATGTTAAAAATATATATGTTAGTTTCTAAAGTGGGGTCAATCTTCAGTGAATCTTGGGAGAGGAGAAGACACTCAGAAATAGACTGAAATATGACCTGTCAGGGCCAGTGAAGTAAGTATTCAACCATTGTTGCCTCTGCTCAGTCTTTGTGCCATGCAAGTGGAAGAGCGCAACAGTCATCCCTCTGCACAAGAGAGGACCATCAATTGATCCCAAGTACTATAGCCCCATTACCCTGACTAGTCTCATACTCAAAATGATGGAAATAAATATCATGGAAATTATTAGTAATGACATAGGAAACTTACAGACACACTGGACCCAGCCCAGTTTGGTTTTGTCAAAGGCAGGTCACACCTACTGAATCTGGTGGATTTCTTTGAGTAGGTCACCAAGGCAATGGATAACGGTAAAATGGTGCACACTGCCTACCTTGACCTTGTTATGACATTTGAGATAAACTACCCCACATGGGCATTTTAAGCAAACTCATAGAATGAGGCTTAAACCACTATGTGACTTGATGGATAGCCAGATGGCTCACAGAAAAAAAAAACAGAAGGTTAGGATTGGAGAAATCACCTCCAGAAAGTGGCCAGTCACCAGTGGAGTCCCCCAGCGCTCTGTGTTGGGTCCACTCCTTTTTTGTATCTGTTTTTGGAAGTCAAGGCCATTGTCAAGAGCCTCTGACTTATCAAGTTTGCAGATGATTGCAAGCAAGGAGAAATCGTAGAAACCCCTCAAGATACTAACATCTTTCAGGAAGGTCTAGCACAGACAAATAACTAGTGTCAAAGACACAGCTTAAAACTAGGGATACCACCTGTCGCACTTTGCGAGGGACAGTCCCTCTTTGGGCAGTTGTGTCCTGCAAAAAAATCTAAAAAATAGCAAATGTCCTGAGATTTTAAGACAAAAATATTTCTTTAATATTTAATATTTCTTTAAGTTTTCTTTAATAGTTGCATAGAACAATTGAATTTTTATCTGAAACACCTAGATGTTATATGAAATAGCATAAGCAACTCAAATGCTACAAGAATAAGATTCTGTTTTGGCAAAAAAGTGACGTTCTCTCCATTGTACTGGTCATAGGTATGTTTTGCCCTGCAAAATTTGACACTTCTACAAAAAATGTCCCACTTTGGGCATTTGAAAAGGTGGCAACCCTAACTTAAAACTTGATGCCAAGAAATGCATAATAATGTGTTTTTGAAATCCAACCACCCAGGAAAACTTCCTCATTGATTAAACACCCCTAAAAGTGAACATAGTAGTCCAGGATTTGGAGACTCATGTAAATAGTAACCTGGCTTTTGACCAACTTGTGTCTGAGGTGGTAAGAAATTCATTCTATGCCACTCAAAGAGCATGGTATCAACATCCAGGGAAGTTGTCATGCCAATGTATTCAGCCTGCATCAAACCCATCATTGAGTATAAAGCCCCATTTGGTATGTGCCTGACTATGCGCAGGTAACAAATGAAACTACCACAGAAGTTCCTTACAAAAAGGATACAGGGAATAAATGCAATGTCCTGTGTAGATCTCCTGAAAACCCTGTCTCTGTACCCTGACTGCTGAGAGGCTATTTACGCCTGGCATACAAAGCATCCTTGGATTCCACTCTGGTGCACCTTTTGCATATTCACAAAATGAACACACGAGAACTACTACATCTAAAGATGTAAGCTTTGCTTGTAACTTAAATCGGGCATGTTGGAGAGAGAGAGAGAGAGAGAGAGAGAGAGAGAGATTTCAGAGTATATGTCTCAGAGAATCCCCATTCAATCCCCTATTCAAGTGCAACCTGGACCAGTGGATGGGAAATTGGAAATTCAACCCTGATCTAACATCTATTCCGAAGCAGCCATTAAATCATGCAATAACTAACTTACACCTATTATAGTAAGCTCAAAGGCTCAGTAACTTGTGGGATACATTTGGGGTGCATGAATAGGCTTTTAATGGTATAGTAGTCGTTCGACTTATATATATATCTATGAACCTATGGTGCGGCTTTGTCATTCATAGAAAAAAAAATATTTAGTAGCTTCATACAATGCCATTTTCTTGAAGTAAATCCAAAAGTAATATATACCAAAAATAAAATAATAAATATGTGAAACATTCCAGAGGGTTACAGCTTTCTAAGAGATCTGAAAATTATGTTCAGTGCATCATTCACCTGCTCTAACTTTCCTTTCAAAGTTGTTGCCACACTTGCCTGCATTTCATTTTATTTTCATCCTATTTTTCAGTTTGTGGTCTTCCTTGGCTACAGAACATAAAACTGGCAGAATATAATCCTAGTATGGCTGTTTAAAGGTCTGTAGAAAGTGATTACAGATGTTTATTTCCTATATTTGGGAGCACGATTCCCAGTCTTTGTGGAGACGGATTACAGCAGATGGATCTCCTTTCCTCCTGCCCTTCACCCTCTAGCCTGCCAGTGTGCAACCACATACTGCATGCAGACCAATGTCCTTGATATCCCATTTAATAACATACCTGTAAGTCCTTGTTATGCTGTTCATTTACTGCAGTTTCTTACTGTATGGTGTAAAACATATTGTACATTCATATTTCTCATAGTAGTGTAGAAGAAAAAGAACAAATAAAAATTATGCAATGTACTTATACTCAGAGGAGTTAAGTAAATAAATAAACATCAGCTTTGCCATATAGATGTATATACTAGAGAAAAACATTAATGGTACAGACCTTTGTATGCTCCAGGTTGCCCATTGTTAACATTATTATACCTAATAAAATTATAATTATTACATTACTACAACATAATTCAGTTTGCTAAAAACAAGCTCAGCTTGGATTCAAGGTCTGCACAAATGTCAACATAAGCCAAAGCTTTATATCTGAAATAATGTGATTAAACTGGCAGAAGAACATTTATCAAGGCTGAATAGTATAACCGTATACAAAGAAAATCAGAGATGATAACTTCTCAGCATGCAAACAATGGCTTAGAATTCAGTACAATAAATAGGAAGAGGTACTCAGAAGATTGCTTTGTATTAAGCTCAGGAATATGAAATAGTTTTTATACAGAAGCTCTGAATTCAGTCAAAATTTGTTTATTACCTTGCAGCATGTCTTTAAAAAAAATCCTGTACCTGTGTTGTACAATTCCTTTTATGAAAAAAGTACATGTATTTAAGTTCTTTATCCCCAAAAAAATTGGGAAATGTAATAAAGTACGAGACCAATCTAATTTTTCCCACATCTTAAAGACATGGCATAGTTAATATGATGATCCCTCAAACTAGCCGTAGGTGAGCATGCCCTGCACTAATGAGGGCATCTATGTGTTTATGTGCATGCAATCCATATGTGCATAGTGCACATGTATATATACATACAGTTGATATAAAAAGTGTACAGGTTTTTGTGATATAAAAAATGAGACCACAATAAATCATTTCAAAACTTTTCCCACGTTTAATGTGACCTATAACATGTACAATTCAAATGGAAAATAAATCTGTTAGGGGAAAAAATATAAAAAATAAAAAAGTGCAATAAGCTGGTTGCATAACTGTACACACCCTTAAACTAATACTCTGTTGAAGCACCTTTTGATTTAATTACAGCAACCCCAAAGCATGATACTGCCAACACCATGCTTCACCATGGGGATGGTGTTCTTTTGGTGATGCGAAGTGTTGTTTTTGCGCCAAATATATCATTTGGAATTGTGGCCAAAAAGTTCAACCTTGGTCTCATCAGAGCATAACACATTTTCCCACATGCTTTTGGGAGATTTGATGTGTTGTTTTGCAAATTTTAGTTGGGTATGGATGTTTTTCTGTGTAAGAAAAAGCTTCCATCTTGCAACCCTACCCCATAGTCTAGATACATGCAGAACATGGGAGATTGTTGTCACATGTAGTACACAACCAGCACTTGCCAGATTTTCCTGCAGCTCCTTCAGTGTTGCTGCAGGTCTCTTGGCAGCCTCCATGACCAGTTTTCATCTTGTCTTTTCATGAATTTTGGAGGGACGTCAAGTTCTTTGCAACGTCACTGTTGTCCCATGTTTTTTCCAGTTTTTGATGACTTTTTCACTGTGTTCCATAGTATATCTAATGCTGTGGAAATTGTTTTGTAGCCTTCTCCTGATTGACACCTTTCAACAATGAGATCCCTTTGATCCTTTGTAAGCTCTCTGCGAACCATGGTTTTTGCTGAAGCAAGCAACTGAGTAAATGTCAGGAAAATCGTACTAGGCAGCTGAACTTTATTTGGGGTTAATCAGACTCTGTTTAATTGATGGCAGGTGTTGGCAGTATCATGCTTTGGGGTTGTTTTTCTTCAGCTGGAACTAGGGCTTTAGTAAAGGTGGAGGGAATAATGAACAGTTCCAAACACCAGTCACTTTTAGTCCAAAACCTTCAGGAGTCTGATGGGAAGCTGAAGATGAAGAGGGATTTCACCGTTCAACACAACAATGACCCCAAGCATACATCTAAATCAACAAAAGAATGGCTTCACCAGAAGAAAATTAAAGTTTTGGAATGGCCCAGACAGAGCCCAGACCTATATCCAATAGAAGATCTGTGGGTGACCTGTAGAGGGCTGTGCACAAGAGATGCCCTTGCAATCTGACAGATTTGGAGCACTTTTACAAGGAAGAGTGGGCAAATATTATCAAGTCAAGATGTGCCATGCTGATAGACTCCTACTCAAGAAGACTGCATGTTGTAATTAAATCAACAGGTGCTTCAACAAAGTATTAGTTTAAGGGTGTGCACACTTATGCAACCAGTTTATTGCATGTTTTTTATTTTTTTATTTTTCCCCTAACAGATTTGTTTGTTTTTTTCAGTTGACTTGTACAGGTTATAGGTCACATTAAAGGTGGGAACAGTTTTGAAATGATTTAGATTTTTCCCCTAATAGATTTGTTTGTTTTTCAGTTGAATTGTACAGGTTATAGGTCACATTAAAGGTGGGAACAGTTTTGAAATGTTTTATTGTGGTCTCATTTTTTTATATCACAAAAACCTGGCATTTTAAAAGGGGTGTGTACATTTTTTATATCCACTGTAACTGTTCAGCTGAGGGGATCTGAAGAGGACATCCATTATAGTTAATGTGATGCTAGACTGTCATCTGACTGAAGGCATGGTTTTCATTCATGCCTGATAAACAGATGCAGTCATCCCTCCTTCTCTGAGTATGCCTCCATTTATCTGACATTCACCAGGTTTGTCTGATCAGACATCCAACTTTGGACACTGGTTTAGTTCTGCATCTTGCTGTGGGTGGTGAAAAGTTATGGTCATCCGTGTGTCAAAGATAATGGTTTGGTCATAATTTGCTGATTGTTATTGGTTACATTATGTTCATACACACTTTGATTTAATAATTTATCCATCTGTGTATGTACCTAGTATCTCTGCTCCTAGATATGGACTTTGACCTTATATTAGGAAGTATTCTGGCACAAAACTGTGGCAATGGTAGCACATAATCTCCTCCTGTTGGGGACCGACTCACTGGTAAGTGCTTCCTGAATGTTAACCTTGAATCTACTATAAGGGCCCTCTTCAGCTGGACAACAGTACATCCATAAGGTTAATAAATCTGACTTTATAGCTTTGGCTGCACATACCACACACTCTGACATGCCCGCACACCTATGGCCAATTTAGAGTGTCCAGTTCACCTACTGCATGTCTTTGGAATGTGGGAGGAAACCATAAGAAACCTATGCAAACACAGGGAGGACATGCAAACTCCACACAATTTAATTTCCAATGCTGTTCTTTTTTTTGTTTTTTTACTTTTCATTTTTTAATTTATAAGTAATATTTGTTCAAATGGAAAAAAAGCATTGTTAATTCTGAAAGACATTAAATAATATTGCTTATGTATGTATATACATATATATATATATATATATATATATATATATATATATATATATATATATATATATAATTTCTTCAGCTTTTTTGAACTATTGGGTTGGATTCACATCATATGATTGATCATGTGGTTAGTTTTACTTTATTGATTGAGTGTAAAAGTTTTTCATTTTTTTTATACTGATGAAGCTGACTTAGTTGAATGAAACTACTTTGCTGTTTGATCTTGACTTTGGCTGCTTTAATATAATCGATTAAGAGTGGGTCACCGATCTTAATTTGCCTATTATGTCTCTAAAACAGGGATTCCAAGAAATTCACCTCAAGTGCAAATCTTGAGACAGGAATCTTGGCATTATTTATTTCGAGCACACATAATTAAGGGTTATGATTGGAGACCCGATTATAATTCTGTATTGTGTATAGAACCTTATCTGTTCCATGTACTACTAGTTGCAGAAAAAAAGTGCCAAGTTGTTTTCCCAGCTTTCAAAGCCACAAAATATTTAGTATGCTAATAAAGACAGTATAAATTAGTCTGCTATATTTGCACTTACCTTCCATGCCTCTCAACTGTCCAAATTTTCACAGAATGTCCATAGTTTTGCCCCATATTTTTGGTCTGTTCCTCAATAAAAGCTGTGGTTTTCTGACAATTCACTGAGGACTGAAGTCATTAAAATTTAAATTGCAGACTTCTTATCCTTCAGAAAATGCAGATGAACACAAATCCTATTATTCTATCAGCTTCCCAAGCTTATTAGTCACTAACACATTACCGGTACAGACAACAGGCATAACCAAATCTGTTTTTATTCTGCCATTGTTGTGTGTTGGTCAGCACTGGCAGGTTTGACTGACCAGTGTGAGACCCAACCGTTAAGCAAGGAAGGTGCTTAGCATTTGTTAAGACCAGGTCTCATACTAAAGAAGTGCTTAACTGATTTGCCTTTTTTCAGATGTCTGAGAGTAATCACAACTCTCCATGCACTACAAATTTATTTTGTAACACAGGATATAGACAGCATTGCTGTTTTCTCAGTAGCTGCAGTTTGGAGCTATGTACTGGAGTTGAACAGAACTGTATGACAGTAGCTTTGTATTTACATTTCATTTGGGCAATTTTGTAAGTTTTAATACAGTTAAACAGTTATTTTTTTTTGTTCACAAACTCCAAGAAGAGCTTCTACTGGTTCTTCAGTTTATTTAGAACAAATTTTCACTGTGGACTTTGAAAACTTTCTTCAGGTTATTTCAACACTCAGAAAAATGCAGTTCCTTTCTGATTTCAGCAGTATGCTGTTTCCCATACACCAAGGTAATCTTGGAAAGAGCTTTCTCTTCAACATAGCAGCAAAACAATGCCTCACAGGTAATAGGGCTGCATAATCCCTAAGCTGATAACTATCAGTTTTAATTGTCAGTCTGCCTGTAAGAGTGAAACAGTTTTCTTTGCTCATTATTGCAACATTCAATGAGTTAGTGGTATGAATTAGCATGCAGGGAGACACTCTTGGGCCATTCAATGTAGAAAATAAAGCATATTCTGTTTAATGACCAAATAAAACCTTTTGGTTTACCTAAAATTAGATATAGGGAGTCTGAGAAGCACATCTCACTTGTTTGGATAAATTCAGAGACTATAAGCTCACCCACCCCATTTGTTATCAACAAATAGAATGAAGTAAATGGTCTTAAACATGTGTAACCCATAGGATTTCATTATAAGATATATACTCTACTGTTTGGCATAAATTATGTTTGGTAGAATGATTACTTCATGTAAAGTTAGCCCTTGAAATAGAAGAGGCTTAGATATAGACAAATGAAACAGTTTTGCAGACTCTAAAATAAATAGTCTCTATTGCTTCAAGAAACAAAGGTAAGAAGAGAGAACATTTTAGACTGATTAGGGATTCTGCAGTTATTCCCATTGTACTAATCCTCTACCTATCTTTTTAATGCATGATAGCCCTTAACCAATCCCTAACCCAGCCAAGAAAAAATAGTCTCTGTCCTCTGCTATTATTACTGCAATAGTCTTTTTTCCAATAATGTAACTAGAACTTGGAATAAAATTCCTGGATCAGTCAGATCTGTCTCACACCTTCATCTTTTCAAACCTTTATTAAAATACTTCCTGTCTGCCTCGTGGCTTTGTCTCTGCTCCTCATCTGAAACATAGCTTCTCCTAACATCCTTCATTATCTTCATATACCTCTCTTTAAAGCAATAAATCATGTAACCTGCTTATCCCCTTCTAATACTTCACTTTATTGTAGAACGTAAACTGCTATACCTGCTTCTAATTAGTTCATCCAAATTACCATTCTATCACTACTTCTCCCTAATACTTAAACTTGCTTATCCCCTCTAATCCCTTTCTCTAATGTACTTCTTATTTTACTTCCATCTGTCTTATACACCACTCTTCTATCTGAAAATTCACAGGACAGTGCTTGTATATTAATGTTTGTGAATATCAATACAAATTTTATTATCCTGACTACTATGCTATGTATTCCCCGAAACCGTATTATAAAATTTGCTATTGTAAATACTGATTGCATTAAATTTGTTACTTTGCAGCTTTTCTCCCCAGACCTCCTTTGCAAGAGTGCACCTGGCCCAGTTGGACTTTCCAAGTAAACAAATACCAGTCAGTAAATAAATCAATAAATCAATTTGTGCAGCAC
Organism: Protopterus annectens; assembly: GCF_019279795.1. Lineage (NCBI taxonomy): Eukaryota > Metazoa > Chordata > Ceratodontiformes > Protopteridae > Protopterus > Protopterus annectens. Next base: position 1,894,971,881 of record NC_056726.1, on the reverse strand, counting down.
TAGCACAATCTAGATAAATTATGCCTGACTGTGTAGTGGAGTTTTGGTTAATTTATTCCAAAAGCAAACTGTTTATTTTGTTTTGTGATGTTTTCTTTTTTCCTTTTTCTTTTTTTTTTTTGATTTTCAAAATGCTGGAATTGAAGACACCTATTTTAGTTTTTGTACATTTTGGTAAATCAACATATACTTTTCTGTTTTTCTCTCTCATGTTATCGATACATATAACTCTATATAAATTACAGAGGGAGTCTTTATTGGGCACATTGCAGGTGCTGCGAAGAGCACTTCTGGCTAACATCAAAGATTGAAACAATGCTAATTTTATGAACTTTAATTATACTTTGACTTAGGAATGAGGTTCTTTCCCGACATGGTATTAGAGACCCAAAAAATTTGTAGAAATTAAAAAATAGAGAAGAAGACTATGTTCTTAGGTGAGAGACAGTGTACACTGACATCTAATGGAGAAGGGTTGGATGAATAATTTAAGCTCTTTGGCATATTTATTTAACTTGTATATCAGGCAAATCAACAGAGCTGAAACATGGCTACAAACGTAACAAATTTGTAAGGCTGCAAGTATAAAATATACTTTAATAGCAGGATAACACAGGATAAGTGCTTTCACAATATAAATTGCTTCATCAGATCACGTTCACTAAAAATTACTAACTAATTTTATATTACTACTAACCAATGAAAGTGAATGCATTCCTGTAATCAGGTGACAATGCCAATCAGAATTATCCTTAAAGGTATCATGCATCAATAAAAACAGTAAATAAAATAGCAAATAGAATCTAAAGACTACTAAATGAGAACTACTAAATAAAAAAATATAAAAAAATTATACATATGCACATATAACAATGCAACTAATACAACATATATATCCATAAACAAAGTTTCTTCTTAGCTAATAAATCAAGTTAAATAAAACAGGCTGTATAAAAGAAATGGACACATCCATACATACATTCAACTCTGATGAAAATTATTTTTTCTTTAATCTACTTCCCTTCATGACTGGTTTGACAGATACCTGATCATTTAATCCTGGATCTTGATGTACTCTCAGTTTGACTGTCCAGGATAACTCCCTCCGTTCTGTCTTATTAACTATATTACCTAACATCCTCATATACAACATCAAGTGCTATGAACATAAACTCATGTCCAATACCTGCAACACTCATGTGTTTCATTATAGCACTATATATTAACCCCTTCTTAGCACAGTAAAGCTGGTCTCTAATTCATTCCCTCAACCATCTGTTTGTTTTGCCCACATAGAATGATTCACAGTAAACACATTGAGCTAAGTAAATCAAATTCTTTGTATTGCAGTCTGGACTAACCCTACTTTTATGCCTAAAGTGGTGTCCAGTGTAGCTCTTAACAAATCTATCCATTTGCCCACTTTTTTCCCTAATCCTCAAAATAAGGTGGAAAGGATCTTGCACTCTTTAGATGTGCACAGAAAGCTCAGATTCTACCTTGATAGGACTAAGCCCTTCAGGAAATCTGAGCAATTACTAGTCAACTTTGTACCAGGGGCAAAACAAACCATCTCCAAATGGATAGCACACTGTATCCATTTCTGTTACAAACACCATGGGAAACCACCCCCTCAGGTGGTCAGATTGCATTCCACTAGGTCAACTTCAACCTCTACAGCATTCCTCAGGGAAGTCTCTACCAGGGACTTTCTAGAAGCTGCTACTTGGAGTTCTGTTCACACCTTCACCAAGCATTATCATCTGTCTATCTTTTCCAAATCCAGGGCGGGCTTTGCAACAGCAGTCCTGCAGGGCATACTAGTCAGCTGCAACTCTTCTTGACTGCCTCCACCCTTTCTTCAGCTTTTGGAATTAACCCAAGTGTGTTGACTGCAACAGTGAAACACGAAGAACATAGTACAGTTGTGTACACAACATAAATGTAGATGCTCAAGTGTATTCACTGTTGCAGCCCCCTTGTCTCTCTCTCTCTCTCTCTCTCTCCTTCTCTGTTTCTCTTACTCACCCCTTACAGGGCTGTTGGTATTTACTTTTTACTGGTGGTGTCTTTTCCACCATAACTTAGCTCGCTATTTGGGGGACTCCTGACATTCGGGGCAAGAAAAACTGATGTAATGGCGTCGGCTGCCTGTTTTTATACCCCTGACGACCTGACGTTAGTCCTGAAGTGACAGCAACTGACGCAGAAATACTAAGTCTTTAGTATTTGGGCCAACTGAAGGCTACCTGCTGGCAGATAACCCAAGTTTGATGACTGCAACAGTGAATACACTAGAACATCTACATTTGTGGTAAGTGTACATAACTGTACTTTCTCCAGTCACAATTTGCCCATTATCTGAGGTTTATTATACAATGACTGGCCATTAACATTTGAAAATGAGCATGCTGATTGGTCAGCTCAGCAAGTGTGCCCATTGTAACTCAAGCATATACTAATGGAAAAAAAATGTTCCATTAATATATGCTAAGGAAACTCTATTTTTTTAATAAACTTTCAAAACCAGTGACTTCAAAAGAACAAGAGAGACAAGACAGAGAAAAATAAACGGATAATCACGTACATTGTGTGGAACTATAGAAAGGTACCTGATTATCCTTTGTTTCCTCTGTCCCGTCTCTCCTATACATTAAATGTCTCCAAATTTCTTTTTTCCTCTTTTTATTAAAAAAGGAAAGGCAGTTGAGATCTTCCTTTCTGCATTGCTTCCATTACACAGCACTGATATACTGCATAAGCATTGGAATGAAAGTCCCATATGCATGCACAGTGCATCAGGAAAGGATCATATGATCATCGCTTGGAGACAAATCGGTCCCTCCAGCATGTCCTATTCAAGTTGCAGGCCATATTTACATCCCTAGAATGGGTAGCTCTAGTTCCGTTTGATTTAGCAATGTGCAGCAAATTCATTAGGTTTGGGTCAGAGATTGCTCTGTAAGCCAGGCATAAGTCTTCCCCAGGAAGTCTACATGATTCTGAGTATAGTGACATGGACTTATAGTCGGTTTATGTAAGGCATGTGCTGGAGTCCCTTGATCTTCTTAGTTACAAACATCTGCAGTCTCTCCAATTGCTGCAGGTGCTTTGTATGGTACATGTTGAGAGGGGCAGTATACTCAATTATGGGCCTGATTAATGATGAATATAGAGGAATTATAACCTCTTTTGCTCTAGAGATGATACCTTTGCTAATCAAGTATGCTCTGTAGAAAGCCTTCCTTACTACAGTAGACACATGGTGGTCAAAGTTAAGGTCACAGTTTACTCGTGATCCCAGAACTCTTACCACTTTGTAGGTACATAGGATATTGTTGTTAATTTGATAGTGTGAAGGGACACTTTTTTACCAAAAGGAATGATGATGCATTTCTTTGTATTCATTTTGAGACCATGACTAAGACACCAGTCACTAATCTTTGTAAGACCCTCCTGAAGTATATTGACACTATTTGCAGATTCAGTAATTGCACCCAGTTTTCAGTCATCCACAAACTTGGTCAGCCACAGCCCCTTAGTTTTGGCCTGAACGTCTGAGAAGCATATACCAAACATTAAGGGGCCCAGCACTGACCCTTGTGCCACCCCACTGATGACAGGTCTGCTGGTTGATGTGAAATCATCCACTTTGATATTATTTGACTTATTTGTGAGCCAGTTGGTAACCAGTCTTACAACAAATGGGTTTACATTCAGTTTTCTACACTTATCAATAATGGCTGAGTGTGGGATTGTGTCAAAGGCCTTTGCCAGGTTGAAGTATGCTGTGTGCACAGATTTGCCATTGTCATTGACCCTGGTCACTTTTTCAAAGAAATCCACTAGTTTTAACAGGCAGGATCTACACTTGATGAAGCCAAATTGAGTTGGATCCAGGGTTTGGAAGTCACCTATGTCTTTATTTATGAGGTCTATGAGGATACACCGTTCCATGGCTTTACAGATGAGGCTTGTCAGACTTATGGGTCTATAATTCCCTGGGTCTGCTGCTAAGCCACCTTTGTGGAAGGCAATAACTGCTGCTGTTCTCCATTCCACAGGGAAAAAAGTCAGTGGTTAGGCTGCGATTGAATAGGATACTTAATGGTGATGCTAGTTCATGTTTTAGTTTGCTTAGAAGACAGCCTGGGATGCTGTCTGGTCCCATAGAGGTAGTTTTTTTGCCTTAGACAAGGCTTCAATGACCTGCTCTTTAGATATATAGGTTGGGGGGAAGTTGAGGGCAAGGTTTGTGATAAATTTGGAGGGGATAAGGGAGTGAAATTATCACCAACTCTGTCCACTAGCATTTTTGCTATCTCTGTGGGATCAATGTGTATAATACCATTAGTCAATAGTTCAGCACATGCTCGGGTCCTACCTTTTAAGCTACATATGTAGCTATAAAAGGCATTATGATTATCCTTTGCTGTGATTGCAAAGTTTTTCTCAAAGTTACCCTTAGAGGATATGGCATGTTGTTTTATTTTCCTGTTGAGGCTGAGGAGGGTGCTTTCCAATGTTGTAGCCTCACTTTAGTTTTCTTAGACAGAAACCTTTTTTGTTTATTGTAAAGTTTGTTGATGCTGAATGCTCACCAGGGTTGCTTTTTTTTTTACTTGGGGCTCTGGCTTTGATTTTCTCTCTCTGGAACAGCCAAGTCTATACACTTATAAAAGTGATTGTATAGGGCTTTAGTGTAAGCTTCAGTGTAGTTACCACTTCCTGCTGAGGATGGGGCTTGGAATGCATTTATATCTTCCCCTAAGAGGGTATAATCTGCTTTGGTGAAGTTTTTTAGTCTGGCTTCCCCCTTTGTGAGTTCTAGTGTTAGTTCCAATTCGAAGGCGACTGCTGTGTGGTCAGATTTAAATAATGAGGTTCCAACACTTGCGATGGTGCATCTGTTTTGTAATGTTAGTGAGGACCAGGTCTGGTAAGTTTGTTCCTCTTGCTGGTGTTTGAACAATTTTTTTCAGGGCATTTGAGTTAAGAAAGTCAAAGAACTTTTGCAGTAGTGAGTTAGGGTTAGAGTAGCTTTCCCAGTTGATTGTGGGATAACTGAAATCTTTGATGACCAGAGTGTTTGGCAATATTTGGACTGACTCCAGTTTGGTCAAGAAGGCATTGTGCACATTCTGATCCATGGAGGGGGATCTATAACTAGCTATGATTTGAATGGTAGTCTTACTCACAGTAATCTGAACATGAATTGACTCCATGGAGTTGTCCAGTCTAACTAGTCAGGAGGTGAATTTATCTCTAATATAGATAAAAACACCGCCTCCTTTGGTTCTCACATGTTCGTTTTGCAGTCTGAAGGTGTGGAAGGCAATGTAGCCTTGCATGGCCGGGGTAGTCTCTGAGGCGTTGAACCAGGTTTCTCTGACTGCACAGACATGTACATCTTCCAGTGGCAGAACTGCTTCCAGGGTGTACATTCTTTGATTTAAGACCCTAGTGATTAGCAGCATAACCTTATTTTGTTATGGTTGGCAATTTTCATGTCAGCAATTTTGTTTTTGAGACCTTGCCTAAAAAGGCACTAAGGTAGAAGCAAGAGCCTTTGCCAGCATCTAAAAACTTAGTTGTGCCAGGTGCAGACCGTCTCTGGCAAAGCAGAGAGGTTTGTCAACCATGTCATCCCAGACTAACAGAAACTGGATCCCCTTTGCTCTGGCGAAGCAGAGAGGTTTGTCAACCATGTCATCCCAGACTGACAGAAACTGGATCCCCTTTGAATGACACCAAAAACTAAGCCAATTGTTGAACTCAATCATTTTTTTGTTTATACTGTGGCATCATTCCAGGTGAGGGTAATATGCTGCTCAAGCTAGGTACATGCAAGTCTGTGACACATACTCAGAGAGCTCAATCATGTTTCTTCATATAGTCCAGTGAGGTATGACAAGTCATAATGGTACTTGTTGCAGAGAAACCTGAGTACATGTGTGATCTGATAAATCGTGGCACCAGACAGGCAGCTGACTGTTACTTTCTCCTTAGCTAACCTGGTGAGTGGGACATCCTTGTGTCTCACTATGGAGTCTCCAATGAAAAGAAAATGGGTTTTTTGAGTGTTACACATTAAGGGCTTAGTATGTGAGATGCTGGTGTTGCTATATGTCTTGCATGATGTGGGAACTGTGTTAGTTGTAGCAGTCTTTTGTTTCAGTAAGATTTTTGAGATAACCTCAGTGTGTGTTGATGTATGTGTTGGATACGTACTATGTGTATGAGTAGTGGTGGATGAGATGGCAACCTGTTCGGTGTTACTGTTTTGAGTGTGAGAGAACAGGATTTCAAGATTCTTGGTGTAGACACATCTCTTGCACTCTGTACTTGAGTGAGTTATTAGTAGGGGGTTGTCAGTGCACATGAGGCAGTTGCTACACTATCTCAAGAGACCCAAGTCGACAAGGCTGGTAGGAGAAACAAGGGTAGTACAACTGTCCATAATGCTAGTTTTGAAGAACTGTTATCAGAAATGTTTTTTTTTTAGGACTGATTTAGGAGGTGCTCTGTAAATGGGTATTTCTGGCATGTTTTTTGGCTGGTAGCTTAATAGGTCACAGCTCACTAACAATACTTCTTAGACCAGAGATATACTAAAGATGAGGACTACACCAATGTGCCACAGTTGTATCTAAGGGAAAAATTGTTGAAGTTATCTGTCTGAGTATGACGCACAATTGCGCAGCAGTGCACAATGCTATGTGATGTGCAAACAAGCAGAAACCTGCTCAAACATGGGGCTTAAATACCAAAAGCTAAAAACTTAATAAAAAAACATTTAAAAACTTGAAAGAACCAATGAGGGTGCTTACTCCAAGCCCTAGCCCAGTCACCCTTCACCAGACAGGTTTCATTCAGTCAGCACACTTCTCTCACAAAGAAAGACCCCATGCAATCAAAGATGTCTTGGAAGATGTGCTCCGAATACAACAGCCACTACAAACCCAGATGCAGAAAACCTGTATCTGGACTATGCTACAGCTACTAGCTACACTAATTTAGATGGGAAACACTAAAAAAAATTTAAACAGCAGAAAAACAGCAAGGAGGCACTAAAGAATGCATTAAACATCAAACAAATCAGTTATTTAAAATACTGCTTGGCAGAGAAACAGAACAAACCAAGTGGATGCTTTGCAAACAGTGAAAATAGCAACAAAATATTATTTAACAGGCACAGGAAGGCAGCCCCAGGATACCAGGGGAAAACTCAGAAGAGCAGCATGGCACCATTATACAAGGAAATTATTTGCAAAAAGTAGTTAACTCTTTTCTTAAATAATGTTATTTTATAGTAGCTATAACCAAAGGGTAGGTGGGAGTAAGGCTGGATTTACCCACAGTTGGTTTTATTTGGTCACTCAGGCTTCACCCTTGTGACCAAACCACAGCCACTATGAATAAATGCAGCATAACCCACACCCAGCCATGGGTTATTGCTATAATAACTTTTGATTTTTTTAAGTTATTATATCTGAAGAAAGAAGGGGGCATGATTGGTTGAAATCTGAGTGTCATTTTATTTTAGATGAGGAGATATGATCGGGGACAAGTATATAATAGAGGGATGACAGCTCACAGGGAGATTTTAAGAAGTATGCTTTATATTTATTTATTTATTTATTTATTTTACATTTGTTGAGCGGGATAGTCCGACTGGATACATGCCCATTTTCAGCAGAGGCCCAGGGAGAAAAGCTCCAAGTTGCAAGTATAAACAAAACCACTTATGAAACATGAATATATGTAAAGTACGTACAAAAAGGGGTCCCCTAGGATGGACTATACAAGATTGACAGTGTTTACAATATACATATTGATTAGGGTAAAAAACAATGGCTATATACAAAAATTATATAAATAGCAAAATGGGTATTTGCATAGATAGAGGAAAAAAAAGTAAAAACACTAATGAGACAAACCTATTTAGAAGTTATATACAATGTAGTGTTTAAGAAGGGAACCTCAAGATTTATGCTGCACAACAATCAGAAGAGAAAGATAACAGGACTAAAACAAGATCAAAGCGGCGTGTATTACTGAATGAAGAGAGACGGTTACGATAGGAGTGGCATGGGTGCATGGAATAGACTCAGAAATCTATGAATCAGAAATGTTGCATGCATTCAACAACTTATGGGGGGCAATAGGTATGGATCTTAAGGAGTAAGTAGTATGACTTTTAGTTGAGAATGCACTGTAGTGTATCATGAAGGTAGGATAACACAGATTCGGCAGACTTAGAAGTCCTCATCTGCACACATTTTGTATGTTTCCATGTCAGGATCAACAGCTAATTAATTGTGTGCTTTGGCAGTTAAAACAAAGGATTAAAGGTCTGAACTGTTACTGTGACCAAGGGTACAGGGTTTGATTTCTCTTATCTCCATGTGCTGACCATGTGGCAAGCCACTCACCCAGGCAGTACTTCTGCTTCATCCCTGAAAAGCAGCATTAGTGTCCATTGGGTTTACCTGGTTAATGCGTGTATAAGAATAATAAATACACACACACACACACACACACACACACACACACACACACACACACACACACACACACACACACACACACATGCACACACTCACACATGCACACACTCACTCACACACACACACACACACACACACACACACACACACACACACACACACACATACGCACACACACATTACACACACATACACACACACACACACACATAGGTTCATAGGTTCATACTAGGCTATCTGCCCTAGGGCATTTATAAGCCTAGCCCAGAGTTTTGTGACTTTCGCCACCCCTTTAGTTTGAAGGATACTATGCCCATTATTTAGCTGTGCCTCTGTCAAGCAGTGACACTGAGGTAATCCCTGGGGTATACCTGCGATCTCCCATCCATTGGTCAAGATTTCTCTTGAACAAAGCCAGCGAGGTGCTCTGCCTCACATGTACCGGGATTTTGTTCCACAGCATAGGGAGTCTCTGGGTGATGAATCTGTCCCTCCAGCACATCCTATTTATGACCGTGTAAAGGTTCAAGTCTCGTGCTCTTGTAGATCGGATGGATTTAGATTTTTTGAGGTGAAGCATGTTCATTAATTCCAGGTTGGACATGGCCTTGTATGTCAGGCACAGGTCACCTCTGAGCAGGCAGTAAGCGACTGAGTAGAGCTGGAGCTCCTTCAGCCGGGCAGCATAGGACATATTTTTGAGACCCTTTACCCTTTTGGTGAGGAACTTTTGGGGCCTTTCCAGATGCTGCAGGTGTCGGGTCAGATACATTCCAAATGGGGCGTTGTACTCAATCATCGGTCTGATGAGTGATGAGTACAGGGGAATGATGACCTCCCTTGACCTAGATGTGAATCCCTTCATGATCAGGTGGGCAATGTAGAAGGTCTTCCTAACTACTTTGGCAACGTGGATGTCAAATGAAAGGTTACTGTCAACCTGGGTCCCCAGATCCCTGATAACCTCTTCTGTGCTTAGTGGATTGCCACCTATATGGTAGCTGGGGGTAACCTTGTTTTTCCGAAGGGTATGACTATGCATTTTTTAGCGTTTAACTTTAGGCCATGGCTTTGGCACCAGTTATCCATTTCTATGAGACCCTTCTGAAGGATATCTGTGTCTGATGTGTTTTCAACTATGGCACCCAGTTTGCAGTCATCTGTAAACTTTGTCAGCCATAATCCTCCTGTGCTTGCCTGTACTTCTGAAAAGTAGATGCCGAACAAGAGTGGGCCCAGGACCGAGCCCTGTGGGACACCGCTTGTGACAGGCTTGGAATCAGACATGGCGCCAGCAACTCTGACCCTGTGGGTTCTGTCACTTAGCCAGTTTGCAACCCATCTTGTGACGTATGGGTTTACATTTAAGCTGGTGAGTTTTCTATGATGCCCGAGTGGGGTATTGTGTCGAATGCCTTTACCAGGTCAAGGTAGACTGTGTGGACTGCCTTGCCCTCATCAATGGCCTTGGTGACTGTTTTGAAAAAGTCAACCAAGTTTAAAAGGCATGATCTGCCCTTGACAAAGCCAAATTGGGTTTGATCCAATGTCTGCAGGTCCCCTATGTCTTTATTTATGAGTTCCATTATGATCCTCTCCATAGCTTTGCAAACCAGGCTTGTCAAGCTGATGGGACGGTAGTTTCCAGGGTCGGTGGAGGCACCGCCTTTATGTAGTGGGACCACAGTTGCCGTACGCCACTCCTTGGGTACATATCCTGAGGTGAGGCTAAGATTAAACAGCTGACCTAATTGCGGGTTTAATTCCTCAATGAGTTCGTGGACCACACAACCGGAGACACCATCTGGTCCCATGGATGCTGTGTTTTTCGCCTTGGAGAGAGCTGTTCTCACCTGAGCATTTGAGATGTTTGGGAGGCTACAATCCTCTGGTATAGATATTTCTCCTTTTGGGGGGGGGGGGGAATTTGCACTGAACCTGTCAGCCAGTATGTTGGCAATGTCTGTAGGTTCAGTGATCTTTACATCATTTTGAACTAGTTCTGAGCATATCTGGGAGTTTCCTCCCAGGTTTCTAACATAACTAAAAAAGGCATTGTGATTGTCTTTTGAGTCCTTGGCAATTTTTCTTTCAAAATTTGCCTTGGATGATTTTATGAGAGATCTTAGTTTTTTACTTATAATGATCAAGTTGTCTTCCCTTTTAGGGATTTTGCTCTATCTTGTAGTAGCTTTCTCCTTTTGTTGTAGAGATTGTTTATGGCTGGGGTCCACCAGACTGGACGCTTGCCTTTGGTACAAAGAGTCTTTGTTTTGTTTGGGATTGCCTGATCCATGCAGTCCTGGAGGTGCTGGTAGAAGGCATTTGTATGTGATTCAGCGGCTTTAGTGATGGTTTCCGCTGGTTCGGGGGGCCTTGAAAGAGACCACAGCAGTCCTAAGAAGTGTGAAGTTGGCTTTAGAGAAGTTCTTCACTGTGGTCTTTTTTATCTGGGGTAGGGGCGGGATGTGGACTTCCAGTGAGATTAGTTTATGATCTGACCTCACCAATGAGGGGTATACCTCCGGTGTTGAACATTGTGACCCCATGTTCGTGATAATGAGATCTAGTATGTTTGTGCCTCTTGTGGGCATGGTGACTAGTTGTTCCATGGCATTTGAGTTTATGAACTCTAGGAACCTTTGGGCTAGAGTGTTGGGGCTTGAGTAGTGATCCCAGTCTATATTCGGATAGTTGAAATCACCTAGTATGATGGTGTTTGGGGTTACATTTATCCCCTCCAGAGTTTTCAGGAAAGCTGTGTGAGGTTCCTGAGTTTGAGAGGGTGGCCTGTAACATGCTACAAATTGCAGAGCAGTCTTGCCTACGGTTAATTGCACCTGGATGGTCTCTGATGCATCGTGCGTTGCCACCAACCTGGAGGTGAAGGTGTCTTTGATGAATATGGACACCCCTCCTCCTTTCTTGGTGTTGTCCGGATTTTGGGGCTGGAACGCATGATATGAGGTAAAACCTGATAGTGCCGGGGTGCTCTCAGGAGCCTTGAACCAGGTTTCAGTCACAGCACAGACATCGATGTTCTCCATACTGAGAAGGGCTTTGAGTGCATGCATCTTGAGGTTGAGACTTCTGGCACTGAGCAGCATTACCCTTAGTATTTTTCCTTTGTTTCGTTCTAGGGTGGTAGGTTTAGAATTTGAGCCTTGCCTAAAAAAGGCACTATGGGGGTGGCAAGAGCCTTTGCCAATATCCGGAAGCCCAGGGGTGACAGGTGCAAGCCGTCCCTTGCGAAGCAGCGTGGCTTGTCCAGCATGTCATCCCAAGGAGACAGACATTGGATCCCCTTTGAATGACACCAGAGATTAAGCCAATTATTAAAGCTGATCAACTTGTCTCTGTATTGTGGCATCATTCTTGGTGAAGGTAGGATACTGCTCAAGGTCAGAGTCATACCTGCCTGGGCTACATAATCAGAGAGCTCCTCTATGTCTCTTTTCATTACATTACACACACAGACACACACACACACACACACACACACACACACACACACACACACACACACACACATACACACACACACACACACACACACACACATTACACACACATATACACACACAGACACACTCACTTACATGTGTGTGCATATATATATATATATATATATATATATATATATATATATATATGTGTGTGTGTGTGTGTGTGTGTGTGTGTGTGGACCAAATAGTTATTCTTTGTGGTTAGAACTGTTTGGGCTTTATTTGTTCTGTTAATTTTCCCAAAACAGGGACAAATCCATTATATCCTGTCTTCTGTGTTTGTGCTGGCTTGTTTCCTCTAAATGCCTCAGTGACATCTTTTACGTATATTTTGTTCATTCTGTGTCTAGGAACGGACTGATGGAAAGAAATGTTGTCATTCATTTTCCCCCCATGACCTTTGCTTCATGTTCTCTATCCCTTATATGTTTCTTTTCTGCACTCCTGCTGCCTTTTCCCAATCCACTGAAAAAGCACTAACAGGAAGCTTTGGTACAAAAAAAGTCCAGGGATTTATATTTTAACACCTGTAAATCCTTACTATGCAGTAATCACAGTCTGTTGGAAAACACTAAGGAAAATAACGTGAGATGTTCTGCTGAACAAGGGGAAATGGCCAAATTAATTTATATGGGTGAGTCTAGGAATGGTGAGAAAATGGGGATTTATATAAACACTCTCTCTCTCTCTCTCTCTATATATATATATATATATATATAGAGAGAGAGAGAGAGAGAGAGAGATATACACACACACACTATAACTCTGAGACTGCTGTGCTCTTGGAATAATCCTTTTTCTCTGAGTTATGACAATCTTGCAGCTAGCATATATTTGCAAAGATGGTGTGGTAAGGCTTGTCCTTCTAAAAAATAAGTGGGAAAACATTAAGTTTCTATATTTACTGTTCTTGTATTTATTTTTCCCCATAATTCCAGGGCTTACAATTACATGTTTCAGAATTACAGTAAGCAGATTTAAATATGAGCTAAGTAGGTGTTCTTTGATGAACATCAAAGCTATTCTTTCACTTCATGTCACACAGCAGTTTTTTGACTGTGAGGCACATGGCGATGGAATGGTTTGCATATTGGGTGCATGTCTTTTGCTATTATTTGTCCCAACATACTTTGTCAAGTTTGCGATGACACTGATTGCTACCATACATCATAGTGATGCCTAATATTATTAGTAAATACAAGCTTACTGAGACCAGCGAGCCATTTACCTCAGCTGCTTTTAAAAAAACACAAAAAAAAACATCATATTGCACATATCTATTAATCAAATCGAATTAGTTGGCCACCAGGTATGTGTGATAAATTGTTTCCTAATTGTATGCATAATTGTTAGATATAACATCTGGAATGAATGCATCTAAAGCACACACCCAGGAGCTGAGCTAATGTCTCCCTCCCTTGGGGTTCTGCACGACATGCAGCTGCAGATTTTAGTACATTATCACATGCAGTTTTGTAAGAGCATCGATCAGACTGATGAATTTATTAAAATGCTACTCATAAATATTCTTTTTACAAATGCTTATTAAAACGAGCAGAGCTGCTTTCAGTAGGCACTGTGGGATTTTGAATTGTGCATCTATAAGCTTGTTTTCTAATAGAAAAAAATTGTGCTCATAGAGAGTTCTGAAATTAATCTTAACTTGTTGTAAGACTCGCTGAAAAAATGGATTATGGCCAGATTAATTTATTCCTTCAAAGTTATTTTATTTTTGTTTAGTTTTTAAACTGGGCAGACATACATAATCCCTTCTGTTATGCTTAGTACTTTAAAGTTTGAGCCACATGATGTGTAACTGTTCTTTTTTGTGGTGTTAGTATTTGAAATATTATATTACAAGGAAAGTTGTAAGGGAAACATGAGCAGCTGTAAACAATATGTACGAGTGCTGAGATAACAAGAAGCATGCTAGACCAGATCACCTTCTGAGGTCCTTAAAGGAAGTCTTCAAAAGTAAAAGTCATGACCAGCTATGAGACGTCTCTCCATTTTTATCAGTAAATGCAATTTCAGTGCCATGGATTTTTATCAGAACAATCCAGACGAGTTCAAAGGCAACTTCTGACTTAGTGACTTCAAAGCAATAATATTTCCAACCTCAGTGCTCAATGGTTTTTACAGCTGGCATGTAGACAGTATCTGAAACACTGAGAAATTCAACTGACTACATAGGAGTTTTCTACTATTTATCAATGTCACAGTTATCACTTTGTCCTGCAAGGACAATCTACATTCACAGAATCAGATGAATCCATATTGCCCAGAGAAAGCTGCAGGACTGACAATTATTTGACTAGTGCTTATAATTTAATACATCATTATTATACTCCAGACCCTGCTGTAAAAGCAGCATCTGCCATGTCAGATATGGGTATATTACATAACAAGAAAGTATCTGAGAGCTAATATGATCCTTCTTAATGATATAACTTGCAGCATTTGTCTTCATTAGCTGGCAGCTGCCTTAGACTCAGTTTTATCATGGTACATGTTCAAAAAATTATCAAAAAGCAATACACCAAGAAACAAATGCTTGTGAGAACTTTATTGATCTGGAAAAATAAACAAAACTAGCATTTTTGCATTCACAGGTGCTTTTAGAGTTTGAAAGAGGTGGACAAAGTGCATGCCACAATTCATGCCTCACTTACTTTATAAACTTATGCAATAATGACAAATAGTGCTCAAACAAATGGAAGTTTTCTGCATAATTGTGGTTGTGAAAGCCGGTTTCAATTTTCAGGGTGTAGTCTTATGGCAGAATTAAGTAACCAGTGTTGCATAAATGTCAAATGTCATTGTAAGTCATTTTCCTTCTTATAAAAAGAGAAATAGCTAGTGGTATTAAACAAGGAGTATGCAAGCTGTATACTTACACATTCTGATTTATCCACCCATATTACAGGTCACTTTAAATACTTACCCTTACTATTTCAAGAGCTTCAGATGGCAATAAAGAGGATATGGTAATCCGTGACGAACTACGCTTTTTGTGAGACTATAGCTGAAAGCTAGCAGAACACATCCATTTATTTGTCATTATAGGACACCAGAATGTCAGGTTTTATTGGGACTGGGACAGTTGGCAGCAGTAGGGCTGGCTCTAAACATATCTTTGGGGATCTTTTACTTATTTTTCTAATTTGTGAGATTATATCTTCAATGTGCGAATTTTCTTCTGTTTTCAGTTTGAGCTATTTTAATTAATTTTTGTATAACTGTGTTCTGGTATTTCATATTTCTTAGGATGCAGTCCTTATCTTTTGTTTCTTTGCTAAGTTCTGAACAAATGTTAATGAGGTCTAATTTTTATTTGTGTAACTGTGTATTTGACAGAACTAAACTTCACTTATTACTGTTTATAGGCTGCCTTTTACAGCACAGTGTGGGCATCCAGATACATTGAATAACTTCTGTGTGGAGAGTACTTTTGTTAATTCAGACAATTACAACTTAAGAAAAGTGATGTAGCTACTATTTATTGATCATAGGAATCATAAGAGATACAGGACAGCCAAGTCTCAGGACCATTTCACCTTGCCAGTATGTACGTAAGCCAGGGATGAATTTGAGAATTCTCATCCAATTGTCTAGTTTCCATTTGAAGGAAGATTATCTATTATTCTGCTTAAATTGCAGTGGCAGTCTATTCCAGAGGTAAAGAAGGTGCTGTGGAGTGAGTCTGTATTTCTGCCGTGTTTTATTTGTCTGCTGATGAAGATTTTGAAATCTTGTTCTTGTATATGTGGGACTATTCGATTTATGTAGATACATACATAGCCAGCCTTAGGCATAGGCTAACTAGGCAACCGCCTAGTGCGCTGCTCTAGCAGGGGTGTTTTTCCAGTAAACTGGATGGTGTATGTAGAACAGGCTTATAGTGCCTGCATATTTGAACTGTTTTTTACTGAAATTGGTACACCTTGTTTGCTGTAGCATAGACTAGATCCAGGCCTGCTGAATCTAGCTTTGTTTGTATGCTTGTTGTTTATTTGCTTGTTATTTCCCTGAAACGCTAATTCCACCTAAAACGTGGCTTTTCAGTGCTTCTGTGGATCCCTAGTGATATCTGCATTGCTTACTGTACTTATTTCCTTGTTTCACTTGAAAGAAAGTTACTGTTTGTCGTTTTTGCATTTAAGTTACCTGTAACACATTGCATTTAAGTTACCTGGCACTTGCTCACTAAAGCAATTATATAACTCAGCACTAAAAAATTAAAAGCACTACACCCTCACAAACTCCCCTTGAGTACCTTGTTCCCCATTGGCCCTTTTTTTCAATTAAAAAGGAATTCCCAATACTATTCTAGCATGTCCAAAGGTCAGTTGTCAATCTCCTCTCCGGTCCAGCTGGTGAATCTGGGAATCTTGAGGCAATGTTACAACTGCCTCATGCACACAGACAACCCTCTCCTCCTCCCAACAAATTCTAACACATGTGAGAGATGCAGCCATATAGCCAAACTGGAGGCTAAGCTCTCTCAACTCAGTACTGGTGTAACCAGTCAGGAGGAGAAGGAAACCACACTCACTACAATTCCAGTCTCACATAGACCTACCACGACAGCAAACCAAACACATAAACACACAAAACATACTCGGAGGCTCTAAATAAAAATCTGCCTAAGCAGCAGAGACCTCCAAAGCAGAAAACCCAGCAACCGCTACCCCAAAACAAAACACGTGCAACACATAGCTCACAAAGCCAGTGTGCCAAACAGTCACAACCCTTAAGGCTAAACAACACACCTGATACACTTGTAATAGGTGACTCTATCATCAAGCACTCTGATGTCTCGCTCACCAGGTTGAACAAGGAGAAGGTCAAGGTGAGCTACCTGTCGGGCGCTAGGATCCACCACATAACACAAGCACTCAGGTCACTCCAAGGCAAGTACAAATATGACTCAGTCATTGTCCATGCTGGTGTGAATAACCTGAGACGTACCTCCCTGGACTACATGACAAGAGACATAGAGGAGCTCTCTGAGCATGTAGCCCAGGCCGGTATGACCCTGACCTTGAGTAGCATCTTACCCTCACCAAGAATGATGCCACAATATGGAGACAAGATGATCAATTTCAACAATTGGCTTAAGTATTGGTGTCATTCAAAGGGGATCCAATGCCTGCCAGCCTGGGATGACATGCTTGACAAGCCACGATGCTTCGCTAGGGACGGCTTGCACCTGTCACTCCTGGGCTTTCGGATATCGACAAAGGCTCTTGCTACCCCCATAGTGCCTTTTTTAGGCAAGGCTCGAAAGAAAAACCCACCTCCATAGGTATCACAAGGGATAAGTAACTAAGAGTAATGCTACTCAATGCCAGAAGTCTAAACCTCAAGATGCACGCACTCGAAACTCTCCTTAGCATGGAGAACATCGATATCTCTGCAGTAACAGAAACCTGGTTCAAGGCTCCTGAGAGCACCCCAGCACTACCAGGTTATACCTCATACCATGCTTTTCGGCCCCAAAACTTGGACCGAACCATAAATGGAGGGGGAGTATCAATATTCGTCAAAGATACCCACACCTCCAGGTTGGTGGCACAGCACGAAACATCAGAGACTATCCATGTGCAACTAACAGTGGGTAAAACTGCCTTCCAGTTTATAGCCTGCTAGAGACCACCCTACCAAACCCAGGAACCCCACTCGGCCTTCCTGAGAACACTGGAAAATATGAAGGTCTCTCCAAACACCATTATATTGGGCGACTTCAACTACCCAAACATAGATTGAGAGCATTACTCCAGCTCCAACACCCTAGCCCAAAGGTTCCTAGAATTTATAAACTCAAATGCTATGGAACAACTTGTTACCACTCCCATAAGAGGGGAAAAGATACTGGACCTGATCATCACCAACATGGGGACTCTATGCTCCAGACCAGAAGTGCATCCCTCACTGGTAAGATCAGACCATAAACTAATCTCACTGGATATTCACATCCCGACCCCACCCCCTGCCCAGAAAACCACAGTGAAAAACTTCTCTAAAGCAAATTTCACACTCCTCAAAACCGAGGTGGAATCCTTCAAAGCCCCCGGGCCTGTGGAAAATATGGCCCAGACCGCAGAATCCTTTATAAACGCATTCTATGAACACCTTCAGGAATGCATGGATCATGCAATCCCAAATAAAACCAAGATCCAATCCTCCAAAGGCAGAAGTCCTGTCTGGTGGACCCCAGCCATAAACAAACTATACAATTGAAGGAGGAAGCTACTACATGATAGAGCAAAATCCCAAAAAGGGAAGGCATCGCTGATCAGTATTAGCAAAAAACTACGGGCACTCATAAAATCGTCTAAGGCCAGCTTCGAGAGAAGAATTGCACAGGACACTAACGATAATCACAAGGCTTTCTTTAGTTATGTTAGGAACCTGGGTGGGAATTCTCAGATATGCTCAGAATTAGTCCATAATGACAAAAAATACACCGAACCCACAGACATTGCCAACATCCTAGCTGGCAGGTTCATCGCAAACTTCTCCCTCCCCTCCCCACCAAAAGGGAAAATATCTATCCCAGCAGAATGCTGCCCCCCCTGACATCTCAGATGCTCAGGTAAGAGCCGCCCTCTCCAAAGCAAATCACATTGCATCAATGGGACCAGATGGTGTCCCGGGCTGCGTCCTACATGAACTCCAAGAAGAGCTAAACCCAAACATAAAACTACTGTTCAATCTCAGCCTTACTACAGGATATGTACCCAAAGAGTGGCGTACAGCAACAGTGGTCCCTCTTCTCAAAGGTGATGCCTCAACGGATCCTGGAAACTATCGCCCCATAAGCTTGACTAGCTTGGTCTGCAAAGCTATGGAAAGGATCATCATGGACCTCATAAATAAAGATATTGGGGACCTACAGACACTGGATCCTACCCAGTTCGGCTTTGTTAAGGGCAGATCCTGCCTCTTAAACCTGGTTGATTTCTTTGAAACAGTCACCAAGGCCATTGATGAGGGGAAGGTGGTCCACACAGCCTACCTGGACCTCACAAAAGCCTTCGATACAATACCCCACTCGGGCATTATAGATAAGCTCACCAGCTTAAATATAAACCCCTATGTCACTAGATGGGTTGCAAACTGGCTCAAGGACAGAACCCACATGGTTAGAATTGCTGGAGCCATGTCAGACTCCAAACCAGTTACAAGTGGTGTCCCACAAGGCTCAGTCCTGGGACCTCTCTTGTTCGGTATATATTTCTCAGAGGTACAGGCCAACACAGAAGGACTGTGGCTGACCAAGTTTGCAGATGACTGCAAACTAGGCGCCATAATCGACTCTCCAGCCGACACAAGCATCCTCCAAAAGGGCCTCATAGAAACAGACAACTGGTGCCAGAGCCATGGCCTCAAGCTAAACGCCAAAAAGTGTATAGTCATCCCCTTTGGCAAAAATAAAGTGCCCACAAATTACCACATAGGTGGTAATCCATTAAGTACAGAAGAAGTAATTAGGAACCTGGGGACCCAAGTTGATAGCAATCTCTCATTTGACAACCACGTGGCCAAAGTGGTTAGAAAAACATTTTATATAGCCCACCTAATCATGAAGGGATTCACATCTAGATCTGGGGAGGTCATTGTGCCTCTTTACTTATCCCTCATCAGGCCCATAATTGAGTACAATGCCCCTTTTGGGATGTACCTTACCAGACACCTGCAGCAACTGGAAAGACCCCAAAAGTACCTCACCAACAGGATCAAAGGGCTCAAACAGATGCCATATGCTGCCCGGTTAAAGAAACTCCAGCTCTACTCAGTGGCATACCGCCTGCTCAGAGGAGATCTGTGCCTGACGTATAAAGCCATGTCCAACCCGGAATTAATGGACATGCTGCATCTCAGAAAATCGAAATCCCATCGAGCTATGTGCTCGAAGACTTGAACCTCAGCACTGAAATAAATAGGACATGCTGGAGGGACAGATTCATAACCCAGAGGCTCCCTGCACTCTGGAATAAAATCCCAGTCCAGGTTAGGTAGAGTCCCTCATTGACTCTCTTCAAGAGGAATCTTGATGAGTGGATGGGAGATCATAGGTTTACCCCGGGTATCACTTCTCTGTCACTGTTAGACAGAGGCACAGTATACTAACCTCGAAAAAGGGCATAGCAAAATTAATTTAAAATGGGTGGCGAAAGCCAAACACACTCTGGCTAGGCTTATAAATGCCCTAGGGCAGATAGCCTAGTATGAACCTATGAACTGAATGGGGGCACAGAGTGGTGTTGGGAGCACTGTGGAGACCTTTTGCCTAGGGCACAAGTTCACCAAAAGCCAGTCCTGGCTACATAAGATCTAGGGACATTGGGTACTTAATGGCTTGGAAGGCAATGCATAAATCTTCTCTTAGGTTCTATAAAACATTGAGTACAGGGACAGAACTTCCAGACTTTCCTGATAGCTTAGGGTTTTTAAGTCTGTGATCTTCCTAGTTGCAAACCTTTGGGTTCTTTCTAGTTGTTTGATATGCATAGTGATATACATCCGAAAAGGGGCATTGTATTCAATAATTGGCCTAATCAGTGCAGAATGTAATGGGACAATGACCTTTTTGGATCTGTAATGTACCCCCTTGATGGTCAGCTATACTAAGTAGAAGGACTTCCTTACAGCTGTTGTTACATGATAACCAAAGGAGAGAGAATTATCTACACAAGTATAAAGGTCTCTAACAAAATTCTCATTTGGAGTGGAGTATTGTTGATGTCATACACTTGGGATGATGGATAGTTTCCCCAAATGCGACAACTTTACACTTTTTAGCATTTAATTTAAACCTGTTGTCAGCATGCAATGTATTTACAGGTGTGCGTTCTTACTGCAGGCCTTGTGTGTCAGATGACAGCTTAACACTGACTCTCAGTTTACAGTGCTCTACAAGCTTGGTTAGCCTCAGGACTTGGGTTGTGGTTTAGAGATCAGAAAAATGAGTGTCAAAAATGGGCGTGCTAGCATGGAGCTAAGGCATTTTAGTGTGGTTTGGTGTAGTGTATTGTGGGAGAATGTGTTGCTCATAGTCTGTGTTATTTTGTGAGGCCTCCGTGATAGTTAAATATTTTGTCTCTTAAAAAGAATGTCTTCTGCTAAGACAAAATTCATTAGCATCCGCATCAGCAAGGATATCAAGTGCTGTTAGGGTGGCAAAAGGAAGACAAGCAGGCTGACCTTCAATTTTTATCCAAGAATTTGGAGAATCTGCTTGAACTGCTCATAGTTAAATGAGATAGATATTGGATTTTACTGTGCTGGAAACAACTAGTTGTAAGTTGTAATAAATAATATTGAACATGCACTACACAGAGCAACTAATAACTGCTATTGCAAATACAAGCTAATTTTGGTAAAGCAGAGCAGCTGTGAGCTCTTAGATGCTATAGTGAAGATTCATTGTGTACAGTGTAGCTCATTGCACAACTGCAGCTGTCTGTACTGCAGATTTTGCTAATTACACAAACGCATTATTAATTTGGAGCAGAGCTGGATCCAGCTCTAGGCGACCTAGGCAGTTGCATAGGGCCAGCTGACTTGTAGGGACCCACTGACCGGGGGGGGGGGGGGGCTGCCACAAAATGCATTTCTTCATTAGGGATGCACCTGCATGCATCCTTAGTAGTGTCTGAGTGGGCATTGTACTAAAGACACATTTTTAAACATTGGACTGCATGATATTTTTACCATTCTAGATGAAAGAGACATATAAATTCGTGGACAACAGGTTGGGGGGAGTGCTTAAAATGCCCCAGTTAAGGATGACAGGTTGATTAATTTATTGAGGCTCAAACCTGTACCTTGATTACAGCTGACTAGATCCTGAATCCTCTACACCAGCTACTAAACTACCATCAGCAGGTGCATTTTCAAGGACTGTTGAGTTTCAAGGGAAGAAAGTTTACTGTTGCTCACGCTATGTCTGTATTCAATGTGTAACTGTTTTTTTAAGCAAATGGCCATCATCAGTGTTTGTGCTCTAAAACTGGAAACAGTATTTGCTGCACAGCAGGTAGCATACTTGCCTTTGGTTCAGAAAACTGTGGGCTCTACTCCCATACCATGTAGATAGAGTGCACATACTGCAGTGCCCTTTGAGGGGGATGGGGATTCTGCTCTCCTGAGTGTGTCCTCATTTGAATGAGATGCCTAGTAAGTATGATCTGTTACCATTTTGACAGTGATTCCCTATAGAGACTTTTTCCCTTTGTAAACAAAGTGAAACTCTGTGTTCCAGACTATCCCTGTGTCAAACACTTGCATTTTCCTGGGAGGATGCCTCTGAAGACCCTTACTAACTAAGGGAATAACTAAACAGCTCACTGAGAGACTTTTTCCCTTTGTAAACAAAGTGAAACTCTGTGTTCCAGACTGTCCCTGTGTCAAACACTTGCATTTTCCTGGGAGGATGCCTCTGAAGACCCTTACTAACTAAGGGAATAACTAAACAGCTCACTGAGAGACTTTTTCCCTTTGTAAACAAAGTGAAAGTATGTATTGATTCATACAGATATAAATTCTATCCATATGATTGTTTAGACTCTGCTAAGCTAGACAAGCTTCTCAGGCAGGAAAGCCAGCAGCCAACCCCCCCCCCCCCTCAGCCATTCACTTCTGCTCTTTTACATAAGTCTTACCTCTCCCTATCCTCCTTCCTACATTCTCTTGTTCTTCCACATGTCCCCCTAACCTGACCAAACTAGGTAGGGACCTCTCTTTGCCATTACCTTGCACCCCACTAGAAAGTGTCACTAGCCACAGCTCTCTGCATTATACTGCCTTCCCCTTTATGCACTCTCTCCCTCTCCACTAGTTCTCAGCTCTTCTTGGACTCACTTACCCCCCTCAGTCATAAGACACCCTTGTTCTGTGTCCTCACCCTGACTTCCTTCCCACTTGACTCTGAGCTTTCTTCTACAGTCCCCATGTTTAGACTTACCTCTGGATCACTCTCTTTCTTCACTGATTGTCTTCCATCACGCTCTGCTCTCTTGGCTCTTCCCGCTCCATTCACCCTGCAGGCTCACCCCGCTCCCCTACCCTGCCCCCATTTACCACGCGCCCCCACTACTCCTACATGTATTACTCTAGAGGACACACCCTCACTTGACTAACTCCAAACAAATACACTTCATCATTAACACCCTCAACCCCTTTAGCATCACTTCACATCCACTTATTACCTAACTTAAACTTCTCCTTTATCTCTGGTCAGACTACTACTTCTCAGTTTCGCTACAAATCTACCCCTTATTACCTGTGTCATCTCCCTTAACTTTGAAATGCATACATTATTTATCCCTTCACAACTCGATAACTACTTTTCTGTATCTCTCTCCTAACTCCTCTAGCCACTACCTATCTCCTTACATCATATGAACAACCAATCCACTACTCCCTCACCTTTCCCTACTCACACACCTCTACAGCTATACTCCCTTTAGTCTCTATTTCCACAAAACTAACTTATAAAGATAGCTACCAACTACCCAAATACCACAGACTTGTACATATCAAATTCTACAACCTCAAAACTAAAAAATCACTAGTCTGCCTCTATAAACCTCTCCAGACTAAACAATTATTACTTGTCCATGCTCTATTGGATGGTGACATTCATCCTAACCCTGGCCCTCACCATACCTATTCTACACGAAACACTTACCAAGTTATAACTAGTACCCTATTAACTACCAAACCTGGCAACACACTCTCAGTTGCTCATGTTAACATTCGTAGTATATGTAACAAAATTGCTCAAGTTCATGCCCTCTTAGATGTCCACCAATTTGACATTCTTTGCTTATCTGAAACATGGCTAAAACCTCACATTAAAGACAATGAAATTACCCCACCCGGATATAATATTATAAGACATGACCGCCCAGTCAAAAAGGGAGGAGGAGTTGCTATCTTATATAAAGCTAACCTTCAAATCAGTACTATACATCCCAACCTACCCCTTGACAATAATACCGAAATTATCTGCTTAAAGCTTCCACTCAACAAAAGTAAAGCAATAAATATTATTTGTACATACCTTCCCCCAGGAAATAACATTATTACACTAGAAAATATCCTTAACTGGCTCTCCTCCAACCTCCCACAAGAAACAATCATACTAGGTGATGTAAACATTGATTGGAATACATGTAAAAGTATAAACCCCACCTCCCATATAAACTTATATGGCTTCTCACAACTTATCAACAGCCCTACCAGAACTAATAAAATCAATATCCCTGAAACTACCTTAGACTGGATACTTACAAATAACCCCCACAAAACCTATACATCTGGTACCCTTCCGGATGATCTAAGTGACCATTCACTAACTTACATTATTAGACATAGAACAAACCTAACTCTTCCTAATACTGTCCTAACATTACGCTCAAAAAAGCAATTTAACTCCGAACTCTTTCTAGCTGAACTAAAACAATGTAGCTGGTCTCTACTAAACCTTCTTCCCCTTAATGAAGCAGTAGAACACTTCAATTCCACATTCCTATCCATTCTAGACCATCATGCACCTCTACGTACTATTAGAACCAAAGCTAAACCAGCCCCCTGGCTCTCCAATGACACCAGGCAAAGAATCATTCTTAGTAACAAATTCTGGGCAAAATGGCGCACTACTAAAAATCTGACTGACCGCCAAACCTTCAAAGAACTTAGAAACAGTACAAAAAAAGCCATTCTGACAGACAAAAGAACAATTTTCTCCTAACTCAACAAACCTTTAACAAGCAACCTAAACAATTCTGGACAAGTATTAATAATCTTCTTTTCCCAGGCCAATTTGTCACACACAACCCACTAGGATCCAACCCTGACAATCCCTCACAAACAGCTAATGCCTTTAACTCTTTCTTTAGAAATGCTATCCAAACATTGGCTAGTCACCTATCTCCTGACACCTCAAACCTGCCCACATCTTCTTCTACTCCACCTCCTGCTTTTCACTTTGAACCTATTCCTACCTCCTTTATCTTCTCACTCCTTAATAAACTAATACCTACCACCCCTTCTGCCTACAGACTCCCTGCAGAGTTCCTTCAAATAGCTGCCAAAGCTATAGCCTATCCCATCTCTATACTCTTAAACAGATCTATTACAGAAGGAACTGTTCCCTCTATCTGGAAAATATCTCATATTATTCCACTCCACAAAGGTGGGAACTCCAGTGACTTCTCTAACTATCGTCCTATAGCACTCCTATCCCCTCTTGCTAAAATACTGGAAAAATGCATACATAAACAACTACTTAACCACCTTCTCCAAAACAGCCTACTTGCTTCTTGTCAGCATGGATTTAGACCTTCCCATAGCACCACCACTGCATTGCTCTCCTTTACCAACTCCATCAACTTTAACCGCAATAAAAATATTCTATCATCTGCAGTCTTTATTGACTTGTCTAAAGCTTTCGACGTGGTTAACCACCAACTTCTTCTGCACGTTCTTCCTTCACTCTCACTTGATGCTCCTTCCATTACGTGGTTCACATCTTACTTAACCAAAACGAACACAAGACTTGCTGTAAGGACAACGAGAAGTGCAGCTGAACCAGACAAACCTTCACAGTTGCAATAATGCGTTATTAATTGCAGAAAAACACCACCAACACATACCCACGATAATCTTTTTTATTGACCTAGGTTTCGTTCGTTCCTACGAACTTGAAGTTCGTGAGCAAAATCGCATCGCACGTGGTGGTGTGGGTCTGGCAATTTTATACACAAAAGCATTATATTAACTAACTGTGTTGTCTCTTCAGCTGCAGCTCTTCTTCATTGGTCGCCTTCTTTCTCGCTGTCATCATCTTACTTAAATAACCGTCAACAGGCAGTTCTCTGGAAAAACTTACTATCTGATCACCTTCCTATCTCTGTTGGGGTTCCTCAAGGCTCTATCCTAGGCCCCCTTCTATTTTCCATCTTTATCAATGACCTGCAAACAGCTATCTCTAACACCACCTGCATTCAATACGCAGATGACTCTACAATAATCTGTACAGCCACCTCTCAAACTGAACTCCAGTCTATTACCCAAAATGCCTTTAACACTGTAGAACAATGGTTCTCTCAACGGTGCCTGCTCCTTAACCCTAAGAAAACTAAACTACTACTCTTCTCACCTACCCGAAAGTCCATTCCTTTACACTTCACTCTCACTTCCAACAACGGTACAGTTATCTCGCCTGATCTTACCACTAAGCTATTAGGAATAACTATAGATAATAATCTCTATAGATAATAATCTCAACTTTTATTCTCACATTAACAATACTATAACTCAGTTAACAAAAAAATAGGATCACTATATAGAATCAAACCCTTTCTCACTCCACTAGCAAGGGCCACAATAGCTAGAACCCACCTACTCTCTACCCTACTCTATGCCTCACCAATATTCACCAATCTCTCTAAAAATAACCTCAATAAACTGGTAACATCCTATAATAACATTGCTAGATTTGCTACAGCACCTACTTTCAGGACCCATCACTGCCTGAACCTAAGAGAACTAGGATGGCTTGAACTCCCTAATCTACTCAAACTCCAACAGCTTACTATAGTGCACAAGACCCTATACCAACCTAGCAAAACCCCAATACTTTCCAGTCTCATTACACCTTACACTAACCTGAGACACCTGCGCTCTTCTAACAAACCTCTGATCCATACTACTAAGACTAACAATTTAGCAGGTGATTGCTTGTTCGCCAATGCTGTTGGAAAAATATGGAATAAGCTTCCATCTGAGATCTCATCTCTCACATCACTCCCTCTGTCTAAAAGGAATCTAAAACTTTATCTCAATAAACACTGGATTTTCTCCTGTACTAACCCAGTCTAACCCTCTCCTCTTTTCTTTTTCTTATTTCTTTCTCACTTTTTCTCTATTCTTTTTCTTCCTCATATCTCTAATACCTTTCCCTTTTCACCTCAACGCATTTTTTTATCAATTTCTATGTTAAATTTCATTGTAATTAATAATATGTTTATGTCACAATAATACTTGTTTTGTAATTTTGCAATTAATATTGGAGCTTTTCTCCCCGGGCCTCTACTGAAAATGGACATATATCCAGCTAGACTAGCCCAGTCAACAAATGTAAAATAAATAAAAATAAATAAATATTGCACTATTACCAGCTATCAATTTTATTTATTTTTTTAATGTTGGTTTGTTTGTGTCTTTCGGCTTTTCCCAGTTAGGGGTCACCACAGCAGAAATCCAGTCTGCTAATGATTGGCAGCAGATTTTTACGTGCTGGCTTGCCGGGCCTAAGGCACAACCTTCAATGAAGGAACGCCCATTCACGCATGTTGCCACACAGAAGACGCAATAACTGAGAATCGAACAGGCAACGTCTAACTGTGAGGCGACTACGAAAATGGGCAATTTATTCTTCAAGGGCAGCAGCCACTGAATTTGTACATGAAACACTTAAATATAAAGTTGTTTGCCAGCAGCAATGTCTTAATTAGTTACAGATCTCTTTAATGTGGAATTATTCAGATATCTCTTAGTTCTCCAGAGATTGTGTATATTGAATGATGCTGGTGTAGTGTAATGACAGAAGTGTGAGTGGCCTTTGTGGTTGAAATGTTCTTTAATGGACAGTTGGGTAGTTTTGTCATTATTTTTTCATATGTTTTGTTTCATTGATTACTGGGAAAATGTTCAAAACTACAAAGTTAAAACACACTCTTACTACAAGGAATAAAATTTAGTTCAATCAGGATAGTGCATCAAAGAACACATGCATGGTCCTAAAAATGTATGCAAGAGGTTTATGGTTTGAAAACAGCCCTAAAGTAAACTTACTCCACCAATGGACAGCTGCATTTGTCTTTGAATGTGGGTTTCAATGTCACTTCAATGAATGTGAGTTTCAAGGTCAAAGGAAATTAGTGTCATGCTAAGTCTGTTTTCATTATGGGATTATATTGTATTTAGCATTTTTAGCAAATGACTATCAGTGTTTCTGCTATAAAATCTGAAAAAAATGTTAAATATCTGTAATCATGGTAGAAGTAAAGAAGAAAACAGTATGCACACTAACAAGTTTGAACAGTAAAAACTAAAAAGCTATCCAACTGCTGGTAATTCCAACTAAATACATTTCAAAAACCTTAAGAGAAAATGGAAGAACTGTTCCAAATAAAATAATAATCTACTTTTAATAAGTGATC
Organism: Protopterus annectens; assembly: GCF_019279795.1. Taxonomy (NCBI): domain Eukaryota; kingdom Metazoa; phylum Chordata; order Ceratodontiformes; family Protopteridae; genus Protopterus; species Protopterus annectens. The sequence continues at coordinate 1,894,943,627 of NC_056726.1, read as the reverse complement.
ACTAAGTATATACAAGAAATTGAGCGCTTTTGTTCTAATAATGTTTAACAATGAACTTCATCAGAATTGTGCCTAAAGAAACTACTGGCTTCAAAATCAAGCAATACTAATTAACATATTTCGTACTTACGTATTATCGCAACCACATTTGAAGCAGGAGAAGCGGCTCATTTCTAAGTCCTTCTCTTGCCGAAATATGTTGGTAAAGTTCATTTGCAAGTGTGTGTCACTGAAGTGTCTGTCATTACAGTGACTTTTGTTTCAACAGATTTTGCTGTATGGGGAAATGAAAGGCCAAATAATTTATCGCTGTCAGCCAAGTCGAGAGCACATAAGTACCCGTAGCTGTTGACAGTTGTCCAGTTTCTAAGAAACTTTTTAATGGCAGTGTGTAAAATCTGTCCCTATTTTAGGGACCTTTGCCACACCATTATTTTACATTTTCCACCCATTTCATCTGTTAACCAAGCAATGGCAATACCCAGTGCCCGTGATGTGACATCACTAACTGCAGTTGGTATGGTGGCTTGCTTGCTGATGCCGGTCTTTGTCTTGTTGACATTCTTTGCTTTTTACTACTTTACCCAATTACACCACTGCACTAATTAGGCCATATAACATGCAATGCAGGTTCAGCCTACAAATGTATTTCTTTTTTCACAATATTTAAAGGAAAGTGAATTAGAACACTTACAACTGCACACTGCAGGTCTACACAACACGGGTTGACTCACTTGCAAGGAAATTCGGACAGTTTAGACTCCTGCTTTCGGGTATACTTAAAGTCACAGCTTTTATTATTGAAATCTCCCCCTCCCAGACAGACAACTGCTTATGTTTCAGTCCAAAGTACTGAGAGACTTTCTGAGGAACTGGACCACTGTGCAGATGATCGCTACTTACATATTACTAAGTTGCTGAGAATGTGGTTGCGATAATACGTAAGTACCTATATTAGTGACATCATATGTTATCTGTTCCATCTAAGAATGTTTTTAACATTTAAATGTCCATTCAAACCTGGGGGAGTGTCCGCCCAAGTATCATTTACCATTTGAGTTCCTTGACTTCGAGTAAAGGGTTGCAGTCACCAAAAATAGTGGAAACTTTTTCAACAACAATGAATTTAAAAACAGCACTGGAGGTTAAATTTGCAGTGTTTGGCAAGAGCCTTTTTGCAGTCACCTTTTCTAATTGCCCAGTAATGCTCTTTAATAATGTCACTAGGTTTTCTAGTGGTCTTCCCTACATAAAAGGCATCGCAAAAAGAGCACACACATAAATAAACAGTGTTGGTGGAATTACAATCAGATTTTTCCCCAAACTAAAATGTAAAATTAAGTGGTTTCAACACATATTTCTCTCCGTGGGCAACACACACATCTTCCACAAGTGTACATACCTGTGCATACCTTGGTTCCCCAGGTAAGTACACATCTTCCACAGGTGTACATACCTGGGGAACCAAACCTGGGTAAAGAACTAGATGATGATGGTTTGGACTCAAAAATGGACTTTAAAGAATGGGTTTTCTTGTAAGAAAAAGAAAGGTTAGTCCCTAGTGCTTTAACTAATTCTTGACTGATTTTAATAATTCCCCAGTTCTTTGTAATAATGTTCCTGATACCTTCAGAGTGTAAAGAAATGGGAAGGAGAAATCTTGTGCAGTCATTGGATAAGTTGTTCTAAACACTGTTGAACCCATACTTCAGGATAAGGGGGCGCTTTCAGTGTATTGTTTATCAGTGAACATTTTCACAAGGTAACAACATTCTTGCAAAAATAGGGCATTATGACTAATGAGCCTACTCAGATGGACAAACTATGATTCTTTTCCTAAAATTCAGGTGCTGGCTTGAGAAGTCAAGGTAATTATTGCAAAATATTTCTTTCCTATGGATGGAAGACACAAATTGTTTGGTGATAGGGTCAAATGAAAGGGAAATGTGTAGAAAATGTAGCATATTTCCCTTCCTGGAGAGAGTAAAGTCAAGGAATTCAATGCTGCTTTTACGTTTAAACAAAAGGGACTCAAGTTCATTAGGAGCCCCCATCCAAATGGAAAATATGTTGTCTGTAAATCTTTTGCATAAATAAAGAAACTGAAACCCCTCTAAATGGGTTAAAGTATTGGCTTCCCATGCACTCAGTACTAGACTGGCATATGCCGGTGCCATCTTCACCCCATTGTTACCCCTTGCAAGTGTTGGTAAATGGTGTTATTAAAAAGTATTTATGGTAACTGGGGGAGAAATAACCAAGTAATTGGACACTGTAATGGCTATGGGGTGCTGCTGGGGTGGGGGGTGAGGCTGCTGTGGAGAGGTGGTGGCTCTGATCCATTACGCTGCATAGGGCTCTATTTGACCATGATCTGGCTCTGATTTGGAGAGATTATGTAGTATTGTGATAGATGTTGCTTACAATACCTGCTTATATACAGTGCACAGTTGAACAGGTTGTGCGATGAACAGCGGCATATGGTCAATCTCTGGCAAAACAGAAAAGCAGAAAAATTCAAATGAGCATACTGGGCAATAGCAAAATGACAATCTTCAAAGTTCTACAGCAGTCAGATGCCTAGAAATAGTTAGGATCTTTCACCACTTTCATTGTAGTACAAAGAAAAGAAATTCACAGCTAAATTAATAAAAAATCAGCAAGAAAGTGCAGAACTGTTACACAAAAAAGATTTGTTTAGAATACAAATATACTTATCACACATCCTATAGGGATGATTTTGTTAGTCAGTGGAAAATTGTCACCATTAGTGTATTTAGTATTGCTTTTGCTAAACGAGTTGAGAAAATTTACTCTTTAGGTACAAACAGCCACATATGGTAACACAGCTTTTTTCTTTCCTTAATTTTTCCTGTAGTTTCCACTATTCTGCTGTCTACATTTCATAACTTTCAGTAGTGTTTTAGCTGGTTGCTTCGGCTGCTACTTTTTGCCATATCATTAAGTTTTTTATATCTGTTAGATATGTGACTCCCCTCTTTTCATCATTCTTGACAGGCTAATTGTTTGTTTTCAGAAAGTATTGCTTGATTTATTTCTATCTTCAGAATATCTACCTAAATACTTCATCCTTAAATTTTCAGAGTCTGTGTAATAGTTTCACCTCAAGTGTTTGACAGTGCCATGTACAGACACAGACAGCTTGAGTGACATTTTTCCTGTATTTCACCAATACCTAGCTGCGCACAGGAGAACTAGTTTGCAGTGACAAGCACTGTCCCCAGTGTTGCAAACCAGATACTCCTGACATTGCTTTATAGTCTCTCTCCTGTGTATTCAATAAAAAAGGGTCTGTTACCATTGATATGTACTTTCCCACTATCTCTGTTACCAGCTTGGTGGATATGGGCATACTGAGGCAATGTAGAAATTGCCTCATGTTTACTGACAACTAGTTAATTCTCAAACAAACTGAGATGATATGTGAGATATGTATTTACACAATATCACTAGAGGCAAAGCTCTCACATAAAAGTACTCCTAATGTCAATAAGGTTGTCAGTAGTACACATGCTGCACCCATCACAAACAATTCAAACCAGACATATAGACTCATATATGCGGAGGCACTTAAATGTAACCTTCCTAAACCCCAAAGACCTCCTAGATGAAGTACACATAGCAAATACCCTTAGCGGCACCAAAATGCACTCTTTCAAAACAACACGGATTCCAAATCCGACATCAGACCAGTGACAAGTGGAGTACCACAGGATTCAGTCCTGAGTCCTCTCCTGTTTGGTATCTACTTCTCTGAAGTGCAGGCCAACACAGAAGGTCTTTGGCTAACAAAGTTTGCAGATGACTGCAAACTAGAAGCCATAATTGAAACTCCTAACGATGTGGACAAACTACAAAAGGGCCTCACTGAGACAGATACCTGGTGTCAAAGCCATGGACTGAAGCTCAATGCCAAAAAGTGTATTGTCATCCCCTTTGGTAAAAACTCTGTACCCATGAACTACCACGTAGCTGTTAGTCTACTTAACGCTGAAAATGTGATAAGAGACCTTGGGACACAGGTGGACAGTAGTCTCTCCTTTGATAATCACATCACCACAGTGGTCAGGAAATCCTTCTACGTGGCTCATCTCATCACAAAAGGATTCTCATCCAGAAAAAAAGAGGTCATTGTTCCCCTCTACTCATCACTCATTAGACCCATTATAGAGTACAATGCCCCTTTTGGTATGTACCTCACAAGACATCTACAACAACTGGAAAGACCACAGAAATACCTCACAAAGAGGATTACTGGCCTCAAACAGATGCCCTATGCAGACTGTCTCAAAAAACTACAGCTTTACTCCATCACATATCGCCTATTCAGGGGCGAACTCTGCCTAACATACAAAGCTATGTCAAACCCAGAGCTGTTGGACATGCTCCACTTAAAGAAATCCCAATCCCTCCGAGCTACAAGCTCTAGGGACCTAAACCTTGTCACCACAATAAACAGAACATGCTGGAGGGATAGATTCCTGTCCCAGAGACTTCCCATACTCTGGAACAGACTACCTATCTATGTCAAACAGAGCTCCTCATTAGTACTCTTCAAGAAAAATCTTGATGATTGGATGGGAAATGGGAAATTCACCCCGGGGATCACTTCTGTGGCTCTGCTCGACAGGAGCACAGGAAAATAATTTTCTTGGGTGGCGAAAGCCAGGGTACATTTTTTGGCTAGGTTTGTATGGGCCCTAGGGCCGATAGCCTAGTACCTACCTATGAACCTATGTACACCCACATCAGCACATACAGCCACATCTCATGGAGCCTGTACTTCTAAACCTATAAGGTTAGTCACCACACGATCCAACATTGTGGTCATTGGAGACTCCATAATGAGACACACTGATGTCCTGTTCACCAGGCTGAGTAAGGGGAAAGTCATGGTCAGCTGCTTATCAGGGGCTAGTATCCATCACATTACACATGCACTTAGATCATTGGACCACTTGCACCAGTATGACTAAGTCATAGTTCATGTGGGAGTAAATGACCTGAGATGTACCTCTCTAGACTATATGAAGAGAGACATCATGGAGCTTTCAGAATATGTGTCTCAGGCTGCTATGAGCATAGCACTGAGCAACACTTTTCCTTCTCCAAGGATGATGCCACAATCTGAACAAAAGATGACTAACTTTAATAATTGGCTTAGTTTCCCATTCAAAGGGGATCTAATATTTGTCAGCATGGAAGGAGACGGTCAACAGACTATGCTGCTTTCCCAGGGATGGTCTGTACCTCTCACCTGTAGGCTTTTGAGTATTACCTAAACATTGTCTTCCCCCGTAGCGCCTTTTTTAGCCAGACTGAAAGTACTTCTGACATAGCAAATCAAAACCAAGAAAATCTAAAGTTATTACTGTTCAATGCCAGGAGTCTAAACAAAAAAAAAAAATCCACTCTCTAGAAGCTCTCTTTACCCTAGTGAATGCTGACATCTGTGCAGTCACTGAGATATGGTTTAAAGGCGTCGAGAGCAAACTAACAGTACAAGATTATAATGCCTTCCACACAGTTACACCAGCTACTACACAGACAAGGACTAGAGGTGGAGGTGTCTTGATTTACATCAGAAATAAATATACCTCAAGGGTGGTCAAACAGGACAATGCACTTGAGCTGCTCCATGTTCAAATCACCATAGGCAAAATCCAATTCCACTTTCTTGCAAGCTATAGGTCTCCATGTATGACCCAGAAAACCCATACCATATAGTTAGACTTACTGGAAACATCCACCATCCAGCCCAATACCGTATTCATGGAAGACTTTAGTTACCCCATCATTAACTGGGAATACTATACAACACCAAACATACAGGTGTAGAGATTCCTGGATTTTTTAAACACAAACTCCCTCGACCAGATTGTTAATACACCAACCAGGTGTGAAACCATACTGGATCTTGTCCTCACTAATATGGGAGAGTGCTGCACATCCCCTACTCTAATGTCTTCCCTGGTAAGATCAGACCATAAAATGGTCTCCTTTGAAGTAAAAATAAAACCTGGACCCCCAGTTAAACCTGGAATATTCAAGAACTACTCTAAGGCTAACTTCCTGCTATTATGTGATAACATGGCAAAATTTCAAGCCCCCATAAATCCTGAGAACACTTCTGCCTATGCAGAACTGTTAAAAAAAAAACATGTACAAGCATGTTAATAGCTACATAGAGGCAGCTGTACCCATGAGAAAGAAGTACAGAACTAACTCAAAAAATAAGCCACCCTGGTGGAATCACAAAATTAATAGGCTGTATAACAGAAGGAAGAAAACCATGGCAAAAATTAGAAAGTGTAGTACCCAGTAAGATAAAATCACTCTAATCAAGCTAAACAAATAACAGAGGACAAATAAAGTCTACCCAAAACAAATTTGAGGTAAAGTTGGTCTCTCAGGCCAAGGACAACCACAAGGCATTCTTTAGCTATGTATGCAACCGCAAAGACAATACACAGTTGTGCGCAGAGCTCATTGTAAATGGAGCCACCTATACTGTACCAGAAGATATAGAAAATCTACTGGCCAATAAATTCAGCTCCAGCTTTACCCGTCTCGCCCCATCAACCTTCTCTTAGGAAATACCATCAAATATAACTCCCCCTACTATCACTAGTGAGCAAGTCCTTAATGCTGTCTCTAAAGCCAATAGCACTGCATCAATGGGCCCACAGAATATCCCGGGATGCTTTCTAAATAGCATGAAACATGGCCTATCAGGCCCTCTGGAATTGATATTTAACTGTAGCCTCCATACAGGATTCATGCCTCATGAATGTAGAACAACAAAAATCATACCTCTTCTACAGACCCTGGTAACTATAGACCCATATGTTTCACTAGTCCTATATGAAAAGCCATGGAAAGAATTATCATGGAAATGTTCAATAATGATATAGTAAACCTCCAGGCACTGGATCCAACCCAGTTTGGTTAAATCAAGGGCAGGTCATGCCTACTTAACATGGTGGACTTCTTTGAGAAGGTCACCAAAGCAATGGATGAGAGCAAAATGGTTCACACTGTCTGCCTTAACCTGGCCAAGGCATTTGATACGGTACCCTGTATAGGAATTGTTGATAAACTCAAGAGGTTAGGAATAAACCCATATGTTACCCAGTGGATAGCCAACGAGCTCACACACAGGACCCAGGAAGTTAGAATTGGGGATCCCACCTCTGTAGAGAGGCCACTTACAAGTGGAGTCCTCTCAGGGATCGGTCTTGGACTGCTCCTTTTTGGAATTTACTTCTCTGAAGTCTAGGCCAATTTCAGTGGTCTCTGGCTGACTAAATTTGCAGATAATTCCGAATTAGGAGTTGTCACTGAATTCCACACTTATAAAAATATTCTCCCGGAATGGCTGACACAGACAAACAACTGGTGTCAGAGCCAAGGAATAAAGCAAATGCCAAGAAATGCATAATAATATAATTTGGGAAGTCATCCACCCCTGGTAACTATCATATTGACAACACACCCCATAGAGTTGACCCAGTAGCCAGGGACTTAGGGACACACACAGACAGTAATCTAGCCTTTCACCATCATATGTCTACAGTAGTGAGAAAATCATTCTATGTTTCACAGCTTATAAACAAAAGTATGGAATCTATTTCCAAGGAAGTCATTGTTCCACTGTTTTCAGCATTCATCTTACATATCACTGAGTAAAATGGCCACTTTGGTATGTACTTAACCGTCCATATCCAAAAATTGGAACGTCCACAGAGGCTCCTCACTAAAAGAATACAAGGTGTAAGTGAAATGCCCTATGCAGACTATCTCAGGACCCTGTCCCTGTATTCTGTCCCTACAGGATCTTGAGGGAAGATCTATGTCTGACATACAGAGCATTGTCAGATCCCACTCTGATGGACCTCCTGCATATCCACAAAACAAAAAACAGTCTCCAGAATTACCCATTCTAAAGAGTTTAACCTTTCTTCCAAACTCAGTTTTAGTGCAACTTGGACAATTGGATGTGGAACAGGAAATGTATCCATGGACTGGCACCTAATGGACACAGGCAGCCTGTAAACGGTTAATCTCCCAGGCCCCTCCTTGTAAATATTTCATTTCCTAAGCCCATGCTTACACTTATCAAGGGTATCAGAACTTTTGGATGCATGGTTAGGCTTAAAAAGGCCATTGTGGTCGTTAATCTAGTAAACACCTATGAGCCTATGAGCCTACGAAGCTATGCTTGCTTGGTAGCAGACCTTAACATCTAAAATAAAAACAATAAATTTGAGAAAAATAATCTTGCTGAGAAAGTACAAACTGAGATCATGCCCGCGTGATGATGCATCATAGCTAATTCCCTTGTCTTCTGCAGGCTTGAATTTTCTGTAAACTTGTGCTTACCAAACAGATTGATACAAAATTTCCATAGGCTGTTGTCATAGGCCTGTGTTTTCTCTGTACTGATATCTACACACTGATAGGTTGGTGCAGCATTTATACTGCTTGTACTGCTATGTCTGTCACTCAACGGTCTGTACTTAGACTTGATCGATTCAACAACCTCCACCTCCCCCACTTCTGGTATTACATTAGATGAGGGAAAGGCAGTCCATACAGCCTACCTCGATGGGCGCCGCCGATATACAATACCCCACTCGGGTATCATTGAAAACATCACAAGATGGGTTGCAAACTGGCAGAGTGACAGAACCCACAGGGTCAGAGTTGATGGCGCCATGTCAGACTCAAAGCCTGTCACAAGTGGTGTACCACAGGCAGCTCAGTCCTGGGCCCACTTTTTTTTCTACTTTTTTTTAAGTACAGCAAACACAGGGAGGTTATGGCTGACAAGGATAACTGGTGCCAGAGCCATGGCCTAATGCCAAAAAAAAAAATGCATAGTCATCATACCGGAAAAACAAGGTTACCCTAGCTACCAAATAGGTGGCAATCCACTGAGCACAACCTGGGGACCCAGGTTGATAGTAGTCTGTCATTGGACACACCCATGTAGCTAAGTAGTTAGGAAGACCTATTCTCATCTAGATCAAGGGAGGTCATAGTCTCCTATCTGACCCGACACTTGCAGCAGCTGGAGATGCTGCCCGACTGAAAGAACTCCAGCTCTCTATTCAGTCGCCATCATTGCTCAGAGGTGACCTTTGCCTAACAACATAGGGCCATGTCAAACCCAGATTTGATGAATATGCTTCACCTCAAAAAATCTAGATCCGTCAGAGTCACAGGGAAGGCGGAGACTTAAACCTCGCGGCTATTAATAGGACGTGCTGGAGGGATAGATTCATCACCCAAATAAAATCCGGTATATATATGTGAGCAGAGCACCTTGCTGGCCTTGTTCAAGAGAAATCTTGACCAATGGATGGGAGATCGCAGATATACCCCAGGGATTACCTCAGTGTCACTGCTCAACAGAGGCACAGCAAAATAATGGGTAATGGTCCCATAAAGGGGGGGGGCGGGTTTTACTAAAAAAAAAAGGCTAGGCTTGTAAATGCCCTCGGGCAGATAGCCTAGTATGAACCTATGAACCTATGAACATGCACACACCACCTGATGACACAGATAAGAGAAAATAACTCAACCAGACAATCAAGTGCTGTGAGACAGCAATACTCCTTAATGTTTTCTGTGACAGTGATCAATTGCTTTAACACACATCTCACCCACATCACCAAAAACAGCTTCTTTGTGTGCAATGCTGAAGTCTGACTGTGACTGAAAGTGTAGGAAAACACGGCCAACTTGTTACTTTTAAATGCACTGCAACCCTCCCCCAAATGGACACACACACAAGCGTAAGCCATTGCAATGTTTGTTTCTACACTGGATTTCAGCAAATACAACACATTAAGTTGCTCTGTTCCTGCCATGTCAAATCAGGGACATAACAATTATGAAATAACAGCACAGGTAAGTTGCTTTTATTCACAGTGCCCTCCATACAAGGGATATTGTCATACATTTATATTTTGTACTTAAACTTAATGTTGCCTCCTCCACCATCCTCCTGTCATTTAAGAAATGTACTCAAACCTGAAAATGTTGCCCCCATACACAGAAAAAGGGGATATTATTTTCAATTGTTGCTACTTATATAACCATAAAACAACTATTTTTAGAGATCCAGTCTGATAGCAAAATCATGTTTTGTATGGATATTCTTTAAACATGATTTAGAGATCAGATGACGTAATAGTTAAGGTGTTTAGCTCCCATGCACATACTTCAAGGTTCGATCCTGACCTCTGAACAATGCCTGTTTGGAGTTTGCATGTTCTCCTTGTGACCCTCTAAAAACATGCTGAGAGGCTAAGAGAGGAGTTCCAACAGCAAATAACAAGGCATCAATGGCACTGTACCAACTTCTGGATAGTAAATAAACAATCTATCAGTTTGCAAGGCAGATACAGAAAGATAAAGAAGGTAGTTGAAACCCTTCATGGAGGATGCCAGCAACAACCTGCTCACCAGTGTACAGGACGTCAACGGCAGATGGAAGGAGCACTTCTAGCAGCTTCTGAATGAAGAAAACCCCACAGAAGCTGTACTATCCCAGACACAGCCAATGGTGAGAGAAGAGGAGGAGCCCACCATAGAATAAGTAAGAACAGCACTAAGGAAAATGTAGTCAGGGAAAGCAGCAGGCTCAGATAAGGTCACGGCAGATATGATCATGATGTTGGTTGAGACGGGGAGAAACAGTTCCTGAGGGTAGTTATAGTGGTATGTTGGTGTATCCCAGATGACTGGAGAACAGGCAAGAACAAAGGGACATTCACAACTGCAGGCTTTATAGAGGTATCAAACTCCTATCTCACTGCATGAAAGTTCTTGAGAAGGTGATTGATAAACAAATGCATTACGGTGGGAAATGAGCAGTTCTGATTCAGATCAGGATGCAGCACAACCACCCTGATGTTTGCAATGAGAGAGATACCTGAGAAGAAGCTAGAAATGAGGAAAGAGACCGACTGGGCAGTTTTAAACTTGGAGAAGGCATATGACAAGGTCCCAAAAAAAAGCTGATTTGAGCAGTCCTACAGTGGTTTGAAGTCCCAGAAATATTGTTAGAACTAATTAATTAATCATTTTATTATACATCCGTGGTGGTGCAGCGGTAGCATTGTTGTCTCACTGCAAGAGGTTTTCATTAACTGATTAATTTATTGATTTATTTTAAGTAAAGAAATGCTGAACCCATGTTTCATTCCAGATGATTAAATAAATATTGGAAACTCATTGCCTGGCAGGTAGCATCTAGGTGGCCACATAGCTTTCACAGCTGTAAAGCCAACTACAAACACAGTCAGTGACTGTTTCATTCATATGCATTCAAGGCAGATGAAAGTCTTCTTTATTAGGGACATGATTCATAATATTACAATTTTCAAGGAGAAAATGATTCTACTTCCAGCATTCACAGCAAGACAATATCTCCAGATTCTGTAGTCCATGTGATCCTGCATTCTAAGGGTCCCTCATGCAAGACTATAGATGAGAAACTTCAGTTGGTTTCACAAACATTTCTGAAAGAAAGCTTCAGATTTCGTAGAGTTTGTTAATTCCAAAACTGAATTTAGTAAGGAAGGGGTTCCTTACTAGACAGAATCTTCCCAGGATAGCATTTAGAGTAGCACTATTTCTTCATTTACCTCCTCAGCACCTAAATCAAATGCACCATTTTTGCATTATGAGCCCAATTTAAAAGTCTATCAGTACAGAGACCTGACCTGAAAGAACACTTTATATCAAAAAGAGGAGAATTTGCTGTATATGTCCCATCCAAAATAAGAGAACACATTGGGCCCGGTCAGTCAAAGAAGAGATGTCACTAACTCATGAATGGCAGAAAACATTGTCAACATAATGAACTTGCAAATCTATATACCATGCCCATGTGGATCTGCTTGCTACTTTTCTGAATGCCTGTAGAGCAAAGTACTGTTTCCTAACACATAGATTCACAGCATTGTAGAAGCACGCATTAAGGAAATAATGTATATCATTCTCCAGTACCAGTAATTCAGAAAGTCCCACTAAAAGCAAAATTAGACCAAAAAAAATGATTCTGTTAACCCATGGATGTAAACAATGAGTGTAAAGGGGAGGGGTAGGGAAGTGGGTAGGTCATAATCCCCCCCACCGTTAATGGAGGCACAGATGAGATGAGTCCCCAGGATTTCCTCAGAATCCAATACTGGCCCCAATCAAAAACATGAGTAAGCTGGGGGGTGGAGAGTAAATGGTATATATGGATGTTGTATACTGGGGCTAGGCCAGTAACAATGAAGTCTGAGGACACCAAAAAACAGAAAACAACTGAAGAGACAATGTTAGCACAAACCATTGACCTTCACAGGGGAAAAATGACAGGATGACACTTATATAGCCAAACTGGAAGCAAAGCTGTCTTCACCCAAGACTGGACTAGACAGTCAAGAGGAGAAGGTAAACACTTGCACCACACCACACTCATCACATAGTCCCTCAAAACCTACACCAACAAAACAGACACATAGAAACACAAAACAGACACACCTACATTTGCGGAGACTCTCAGTAAAAATCTGCTCAAGCAACAGAAACCTCCAAAGCAGAAACACAAGCAACCTCCATGCCCCAACATAACTCAAATGACGCATAGCCCACAAACTCAGTGTGCCACTGAACCACAGCCCATAAGGCATAACAACGTACCCAACACTCTAATCATAGGTGACACTATAGTCAGGCACACTGATGTTCCACTCACCAGGCTAAACAAGGAGAAAATTACTGTCAGCTGCCTGACAGATGCCAGGATCTGCCACATAATGCACGCACTCAGTTCACTCCACAACAAGTACAAATATATCTCTGTCATTGTCCATGTTGGTGTGAATGAACTGAGACGTACCTCCCTGGGCTACATGAAAAGAGACATGGAAGAGCTCTCCGATCTTGTAGCCCAGGCAGGTATGACCCTAGCCCTGAGTAGCATCCTGCCATCACCCAGAATGATGCCACAGTACAAGGACAAAATGATTTGCTTCAACAATTGCCTAAGCTTCTGGTGTCATTTTAAGGGAATCCAGTATCTGTCTGCCTGGGATGACATGATCAACAGACCACAATGCTTTGCCAGAGATGGGCTGCAGCTGTCTCCCTTGAGATTCTGGATACTGGCTAAGGCTCTTGCCAGCCCTATAGTGCCTTTTTTTAGGCAAGGTTCAAATGACAAATTCACCACTGTAACAGGTACAAGCAAGCAAAATCTGAGGGTAATGCTACTCAATGCTAGAAGTCTAAACCTCAAAATGCATTCAGTTGAGGCACTCCTTGAAATGGAGAACATCAACATCTGTGCAGTGACAGAGACCTGGTTCAAGGCTCCAGAGAGCACCCCTGCATTATCAGGCTATAATTCATACCACACCTTTCGGCCACCTAAACTGGACCAAAACACTAAAGGCAGAGGCTTGTCCATATTCATTAAGGATATCCACACCTCCAGGCAGCTGCTCACCCAGATTTGATGAATATGCTTCACCTCAAAAAATCTAGATCCATCAGAGATTAATAGGACATGCTGGAGAGATAGATTCATCACCCAAAGACTCCTATGCTGTGGAACAAAATCCCGGTACATGTGACTTGTTCGAAATCTTGACCAATGGATGAGGAATTACCTCAGTGTCACTGACAGAGGCACAGCAAAATAATGGGTATAGTTCCCCATACTAAAGGGGTGGTGTAAGCCACAAAACAATGGGCTAGGCTTATAAATGCCCTCGGGCAGATAGCCTAGTATGAACCTATGATTCCTATGATTCCTATGATCTGAGATTATCCAAGTGCAACTAACTCTGAGCAAGACCACAATCCAAATTGTAGCTTGCTATAGATCCCCCACCATGCTCCAGGATTCCCACTCCTCATTTCTTGATACACTGGAAAATATTAGGGTACAACCCAGCACCCTCATAATGGATGATTTCAACTACCGCACCATTAACTGGGAAAACTACTCATGTACCAACTCTTTTGCTCAACATTGTCTGGAATTCATAAATTCCAACGCCTTGGATCAACTTATCCACACCCCCACCAGAGGCAGCGATATCCTAGACCTGGTCATTACCAACATGGGCAAACGGTGTTCCACACCAGAGGTCAATTCCTAGTTGGTCAGATGTGACCACAAGCTAATTACCGTAGACATCCACATCCCGACCCCCCACCCCCCACCCCCATTAGGGAAACCACCGCAAAAAAATTCTCCAAAGCCAACTTCACCCTTCTTAAGACAGAAGTGGCAAACTTCACAACACCCATGCAGACAGACAATAGAGGTACGACTACTAAATCATTCACAAATGCACTTTATAAGCACTTACACTAGTGAATGGATCTTGCTATCCCTAACAGAACCAAGATGCTATCCTCCAAAAAAAGGAAGCCAATCTGGTGGTCCCCTGCCATAAACAAACTCTACAACAGAAGAAAGAAACTGTTGCAAAAAAGAATAAAATCCCATGATTGGAGGAACTCCTTGGTTAGCCTCAGTAAGAAGCTGAGATGCCTCATAAAATCCTCCAAAGCTAGTTATGAAAACAAAATTGCCACTGATTCTAAAGACAACCACAAAGCATTCTGTAGCTATGTCAAGAATCTCAATGGCAACACTCAGATCTGCTCTGAGTTACAGCACACTGGCACTAAATATACAGAAACAACTGATATTGCCAACATCCTGGCAGATAGATTCAGTGCTAACTTTACCCCCCTCTCAACCCCTAAAGGGCCCATCTCTATACCAGAAGAATGCAAAGATCCTGTAATCATGGCTGCATAGGTAAATACCACACTCTTCAAAGCCAAGAACACAGCATCCATGGGACCTGACAACATCCCAGGATGCATTCTACATGAACTACATAATGAACTGGCACCCCACCTAAGCACCGTGTTCAATCATAGCCTCATTTCGGGCTTTGTTCCCACTGAATGGCACACAGTGACGGTTATCCCACTCCACAAAGGGGAAGCCACCACGGACCCTGGGAACTACCACCCCATTAGCTTAACAAGCCTGGTCTGCAAGGCCATGGAATGTGTCATCATGGAACTTATAAACAAAGACATTGGTAATCTCCAAACTCTGGACCCCACCCAGTTTGGGTTTGTAAAAGGCAGGTTATGTCTCCTAAACCTGATAGATGTCTTTGAAGCAGTCACCAAAGCCATAGACTAGGGTAAGGTGGTTCACACAGCCTATCTAGATCTCGCCAAGGCTTTTGACACTATCCCACACTCTGGAATTATAGATAAACTCACTAAACTAGGTATACATCCTTATGTCACAAGATGGGTTGCCAACTGGCTCACTGACAGAACCCACACTGTGAAAGTAGCAGACTGCAAATCAGACTTCAGTGACAAATGGAGTATCACACGGTTCAGTCCTGGGTCCTCTCCTGTTTGGTATCTACTTTTCTGAAGTACAGGCTAACACAGAAGGCCTTTGGCTAATGAAGTTCACAGATGACTGCAAACTAAAAGCCATAATCAAAACTCCTAATGATGTGGGCATCCTACAAAACGGCCTCACTGAGACAGATGTCTGGTGTCAAAGCCATGGCCTCAAGCTCAATGCCAAAAAAGTGCATTGCCATCCCCTTTGGTGAAAACTCTATACCCATTAGCTACCACATAGGTGGTAGTCTACTTAACACCAAAAGTGTTATAAGAGACCTTGGGACACAGGTGGACAGTAGTCTCTCCTTTGATATTCACATTGCCACAGTAGTCAGGAAATCCATCTACATGGCAAACCTCATCACAAAAGATTTCTCATCCAGGAAAAAAGAGGTCATTATTCCCCTCTACTCGTCACTCATTAGACCCATTATAGAATACAATGCCCCTTTTGTTATGTACCTCACAAGTCATCTACAACAACTGGAAAGGCTGCAGAAATACCTCACAAAGAGGATTACTGGCCTCAAACAGATGCCCTACGCAGACCATCTCAAAAAAACTCCAGCTTTACTCTGTCGCATATCGCCTACTCAGAGGCGATCTCTGCCTAACATACAAAGCTATGTCAAACCCGGAGCTGTTGTACAAGCTCCACTTAAACAAATCCCAATCCCTCCGAGCTACACGCTCTAGGGACCTAAACCTTGTTAATACAATAAACAGAACATGCTGGAAGGATAGATTCCTGTCCCAGAGACTTCCCATACTCTGGAACAAACTAGCTATCTATATCAAACAAAGCTCCTCATTAGCACTCTTCAATAAAAATCTTAATGACTGGATGGGGAATAGGAAATTCACCCCGGGGATCACCTCTGGGACTCTGCTCGACAGGAGCACAGGAAAATAATTTTCTTGGGTGGCGAAAGTCAGGGTACCTTTTTGGCTAGGCTTATTTAGGCCCTAGGGCCAATAGCCTAGTACCTACCTATGAACCTATAAACCTGTTAACAATCCTTATCTGGAACACTATTCAAACAGACACTGCTTACACAGTGGCAGGAGGACTACCTACTCACCACAGTAGAATATGTACATGCATACGTGAGTGAGAATCAATAACATGGTGACCTTGATGAATAGCTACATTTGAAAAGTACTACATACAGAAATATGTACATTTACATTTTGTATTAGCATATGTACAGGAACCTGGGCAGAGAACTACACACAGAAATATGTACGTGTACATTTTGTATTAGCGTATGTACAGGAACCTGGGCAGAGAACTACACACAGAAATATGTACTTGTGCATTTTGCATTAGCGTATGTACAGGAACCTGGGCAGTGAAGGCAGAGAACTGCACACAGAAATATGTACGTGTACATTTTGTATTAGCGTATGTACAGGAACCTGGGCAGTGAAGGCAGAGAACTACACACAGAAATATGTACGTGTACATTTTGCATTAGTGTATGTACAGGAACCTGGGCAGTGAAGGCAGAGAACTACACACAGAAATATGTACGTGTACATTTTGCATTAGTGTATGTACAGGAACCTGGGCAGTGAAGGCAGAAAACTACACACAGAAATATGTACTTGTACATTTTGCATTATGTACAGGAACCTGGGCAGAGAAGGCAGAGAACTACACACATTAATATGTACGTGTACATTTTGCATTAGCGTATGTGCAGGAACCTGGGCAGTGAAGGCAGAGAACTACACACAGAAATATGTACTCGTACATTT